>NC_136496.1:89039217-89271717 GCF_053919585.1 Euprymna scolopes
CATATTTCTTCAAACTGCAAAATAATTATCAAAGTATACTTACGCAAATAGATATGAAAAGACTTTGTTAAAGTTTGTGCCATATATCCATGGAGTACAGGCGAGAAGGCAGACGCCACAATTTTATATAAGCATCCCTATTTAAGTTAAACCATACTTATCAAAGTATTCTTATGTACATCTATATCAGAAACCCATGTAAACGTTTTTTATTCGTTTTTTATTTCCATACTGTGGCGGTCAGGCGTGAACGCAGACCCCACAATTTTTATGAACCATCGTTCTGCCAGATCAAACATACCCATTCCCGATTCTCAATACATCACACGGAAATTCAGATTTATATTGTACATATATATATATATATATATATATATATATATATATATATATATATATATATACATATATTTATATATATATATTTATATATATATTTATATATATATTTATATATATTTATATATATATTTATATGTATATATTTATATATATATATTTATATATATATGTATATTTATAATTATAGATTTATAAATATAGATATATATTTATAAATATATATATATTTATTAATATATACATATATATATATTAATGTATGCATATTTATTAATATATATATATGTATGTATTTATAAATATATATTTAAAAATATATATTTAAAAATATATATATGTATATTTATAAATATATATATATTTATATATATTTATAAATATATATATATATCTATAAATATATATATGTATATATATTTATACATATATATATATATATGTATATATATTTATGCATATATATATGTATATATATTTATACATATATATATGTATATATATTTATACATATATATATACGTATATATATATTTATAAATATATATATACGTATATATGTTTATAAATATATATATACGTACATATGTTTATAAATATATATATATACGTATATATGTTTATAAATATATATATGTATGCATATATATATATTTATTAATATATATATATATATATGTATATATATTTATTAATATATATATATGTATAGATATTTATAAGTTTGTATGTATATATATTTATTAATATATATATATGTATATATATTTATAACTATATATATATATGTTTATATATTTATAAAAATATATATTTATATAAATTTATATATATGTGTATATATATTTATCATTATATATATATGTTCATAAGTATATATATATTTATAGATATATATATGTATTTATCTATAATTATATATATATATGTACATATATTTATAAATATATATGTGTATATATTTATAAATATATACATATTTATAAATATATGTATATATATATATATATATTTATAAATATATACATATTTATAAATATATATATGTATATATATATATATATATATATATATATATATATATATATATTTAAAAATATGTGTTTTATTTATTTTTATTACCGTTTTATATGTTTGGTTACATATGTTTCTGATGTTGGACCGTGTTTACGATCTAACAGCCTCGTCAGACCTTACAGAAACTTTCTGTTTTCTGTTACGTCTGACGAGGCTGTTTGCTCGTAAACACGTTCCAACATCAGAAACATATGTAACCAAACAGATAAAAGTGTAATAAAAAAATAAAACACATAGTTGCTTTGCAATAGTATTGAGCACTCTCTTCAGGTTTTTGCTGATTACCATTTTACCAAATATATATATATATATATATATATATATATATATATATATATATATATTTTTTTTTTTTTACAAAGGCATCACCACATTATCAAGGCCCAGAGGCCACTCAAGGATAAGGGTTAAAGAGTGTACAGTAGAAGTTGGTCAATATAGTAATCATTAGTAATGAAAATTTGGTAAATTTAATAACTTATATGGAACGGCTCATCAAGAACTTATTTACCTTAGACTTGAACACAACCATATTGTAGTCAGCCGGAAAGCAGGAAAACGGAAGACAATTCCACAGGCGTGCAGTTCTAAGAAAGAAGCTTTGTTCATGGAATCTATGTTTAGGTTTAGGCACAGATAAAGAGTGGGGGAAATTATTGATAGTGTTTACAGCTAGACGAGTGTTTCTTGTGAAAGTTTGGCGAGGGGGGACCATAGATTGAAGCTCAGTTGAACACTTTCCATGAAAATAACGATACATCAGAGACAAACTCGCAACATCTCTTCTGTGAGATAGAGGTTGTAAGGAGGAGAAAAGGACATCTCCTACGAGGCTACGAAGTCTATTTTGAACTCTATCAAGGCAGGACAAGTCCTTTCTAGCAGCTCCTGCCCAGATGTGGCAACAGTATTCCATCCTTGGACGTACCTGGCTCTTATATAGATAGAGAATAGCATCAGCAGTGAGATATCTACTGGATCGATAGAAAGATCCCACCATTTTTCCAGCGGCCTTGGCAACAGATTTGATATACGTGTTCCATTTAAGATCAGGAGTAATGGTCAAGCCCAGAAGCTTGTCAAAACCTGAGGCCTCCTGAAGACGAGAGCCATTCATTTCAATTGATGACAAATGTGGATTAAAATGTTGATGATGTAAAGAGAGAAGCTTGGTATATATATATATATATATATATATATATATATATATATATATATATATATATATATATATACTAGCATTTCAGCCCGGCGTTGCCCGGGTGTTTGGAGGTGTGTGATGAGCAAAAAAAATAAATAAATAAAAAAAATAAAACCGTAAATGTTTTTTAAATTTTACCCCTATTATGTCCCCTTAACATTTAGTTTTTGGGGTTCAAATCGAATTATTAAGTTAGATCCATGTACAAGGAACCTATATCTAAAATTTCAAGTGTTTAGACCCCAAATTGTTGGAGGAGTTTGGTTGAGATCTCAAAGGTCAAATCATTTAATTTTGACCCCTTAACAGCCAATTTTTTTTTGTATTTGTGTATGTGCGTGTCTGTGTACATTTCCCTACGCAATAACTGTCAAGTTTTAGTCTACAGACTCGAAATTTGATATACAGATTTGGGAAAGTCGATGTGATCGGTTTTTGGCCAGAAATTTGTCGATTAAGGGGTTAAAGTTCAAAGATTTGACCTTTGAGAACTCTACCAAACTCCTCCAACAATTTTGGGTCTACGCACTTGAAGTTTTAGATATAGGTTCCTTGGACATGGATCCAACTTAAAAACTGGATTTAAGCCCAAAACAATAAATTTTAAGGGGTCATAATAGGGGTCAAAATTTAAAAAAAATTGACCTCTGTGGTTTCTTCGAAATTACTCAGTAAATTTCTGGTCTAAATATTTGAAATTTTACATAAAGCCTATTCAGAGATAGGGCAAGCTTTTTCATCAGTTTAGGTCGAAAATTTTCAGTTACCAATATATAAATGTATATGCATGTCTGTTTGCATATCTGCCTTAAACTTTCAATAGAGGCGACGGATTTTAGCAAGATTAGTATCGTTTTAAAGTTCGATCTTTCATACGACAAATATCGAAAAATTGGCTAAAAACATCAATATCTTCCCCTTCCCCTTGGAACGTTTCTACGGGGGGGGGGTTCATTTTTTTCGCAGATATTTTTGAAAAAGTTATCCTCTCCTTTAAATTGTCTAGCCTTAATTTTAAAAAAATGTCGCTTCCGGTTTGGCAGTGGTCGTAACAGCATAAACGTAAGGTTTTACCCCGTTCTTTTCCTCCTTTGCGGTACGTGTTCGAGCCTGCCTTTCTACTACCACTTTTTTTTTTTGCTCAAGATACACATCTAAACACCCGGGCAACGCCGGGCTGAAATGCTAGTATCTATAAAAGTGAAAGTGTGTGTGTGTGTGTGTGTGTGTGTCTGTGTGTCTGTGTACATTTCAATACGTAATAACTCTGTCAATTTTAAGTCTACAGACTCGAAATCTTATATACAGGGTATTGAGATTTGGGAAAATCGACGTGACCGGATTTCGGCTAGAAATTTGGCTATTAAGGGGTCAATGTTTAACGATTTGACTTTTGAGAAGTCTACCTAACTCCTCCGACAATTTTGGGTCTAAACACTTGAAATTTTAGATGTAGGTTCCTTGGACATATATCTTACTTAATAACTTGATTTTAACCCAAAACAATAAATTTTAAGGGGTTATAATAGAGGTCAAAGTTTAAAAAATTGACCGCTTTTTTGTGCTCAACAAACACCTCCAAATACCCGGGCAACGCCGGGCACCCATGCTTGTATATCTATAAAAGTGAACGTGTCTGTCTGTCTGTGTACATTTTCCTACGCAATAACTCTGTTAATTTTTAGTCTACAGACTCGAAATTTGATGTACTGGGTACTGAGATTTGGGAAAATCGATGTGGGCGGTTTTCGGCCAGAAATAGGGCTGTTAAGGGGTCAAAGTTCAACGATTTTACGTTTGAGAACTCTACCAAAGTCCTCCGACAATTTTGGGTCTAAACACTTGAAAATTTAGATATAGGTTCCTTGGACATGGATCTAACTTAATAACATGATTTGAGCCAAAAACAAATTTTAAGGGGTCATAATAGGGGTCAAAGTTAAAAAAGATTAACCTCTGCGGTCTCTTCTAAATTACTCAGACAATGTCTGGTCTAAATATTTGAAATTTTACATAAAGGGTATTCCGAGATAGGGCAAGCTTTTTCATCAGTTTGGGTCGAAATTTTTTGTTACCAATATATAAATGTATGTATGTATGTCTGTTTGCATGTCTGCCTTAAACTTTCAATAAAGGAGACGGATTTTACCAAGATCAATATCGTTTTAAAGTTCGACCTTTCATACGACAAATATCGAAAAATTGGCTAAAAACATTAATATCTTCCCCTTAAATTATTAAGTTAGATCCATGTCCAAACAACCTATATCTAAAATTTCAAGTGTTTACACCGAAAATTGTCGGAGGAGTTTGGTAGAGTTCTCAAAGGTTAAATCGTTTAACTTTGACCGCTTACAGCCAAATTTTTGGCCGAAAACTGATTACAAAGATTTTCCCAAATCTCAGGACGCTGTATATCAAATATCTAGACTGTAGACTAAAAATTGACAGAGTTATTGCGTAGGAAACTGTACACACACAGACACTTTCACTTTTATAGACATACTAGCGGGGGTACGCGGCGTTGCCCGGGTGTTTGTATGTGTGTGTTGTGTTAAATAAAAAAGAAACCGGGGGGGGGGGTAAAAGTTGGTAGGATCGAACCCGAAGCCATGAGGCGAAGTTTGAAAATAAAATCGGCCAGCCAGAATGAGTTACTGAAAGATGTTTGAATTTATTTAAGTAAGAACCAAATTGACAGGTGCGCGCCCGGAAGTCATCGAGCATTACGACGACGACGACGACGACGACGACGACGACGACGACGACGACGACGTACATGATCAGGTTTGTTTGTTATAAGCGAAGTAAAAAAAAAAGAAAACAACATTAAAACTTAAGTGTTTAGACCCAAAATTGTCGGAGGAGTTTTTAGAGTTCTCAAAAGTCAAATCGTTGAACTTTGACCCATTTACAGCCAAATTTCTGGCCGAAATCCGACCACATAGATTTCCCCAAATCTCAGTACCTTGCATATCAAATTTCGAGTCTGTAGACTAAAGATTGACAGAGTTATTGCGTAGGAAAATGTACACAGACACACAGACAGACACACAAACACACATACACGTTCACTTTTATAGATATAATAGATAGATAGTTAGATGAAACAAAAATATATACGTATACATAAATATATATGGAAACAATTTTGTGTTTACTGTAAACTGTTTACGCAAATGTTATGCGAGTATAAATCATGCATGAATATAATTACACGCAATAGTTAACTAAAGATTATCATCTATATATATAAAAGCGAAAATGTATGTATGTATGTATGTATGTATGTGTGTTCGCTTTTTCTGTATGTCAACAAAAGGCTTTTTTCAGAGAAGCGGTCGCTCGCTTCACAACTTTTTAAATTTTTTTATATCACATATAAATCGTAATATCTCACAGTTAACAACGAAGCTCACCTGTCTATTTAATTTGCTTGATTTCGGGAAGATAAATATTCAACATTTGTCGCTCGCCGCATATGGGTTAGTCTTTTTCTATAACATTTTGGGGGGAGGGAATCGTTCAGCAGTAAATGAAGGTACCATCCCGCAGTCAAACTTGACCTCATTAACTCATCAAAACGGGCACCTGCTAAATCCAAGTAATTAAATAAATTAAAACGTGTTTCCGTTAGCATGTCGCGGTGGGGCAATGATTAACATCGCACGTTTTTTTTTTCACACTTTATTTTACAACTTTGCCTTAAGGGTTCGGATTCGATCCTCATACTTAGTTTTTTTTAACCCCCTCACCCCCGGAGTTTCCACACACAGGTCCAAACACCCGGGCAACGCCGGGTACCCCTCGCTAGTCTAATAAGAAATCTGAAAAAAACTAATAGGGAATTAATTAAAATGAATATTTAAAAGAATATGCAAATTAGCTAGATCTTTTGCTAGTGAATGCAATTCCAGAACCCATATATAAGAACATTTTATTTTCTTTTTAAATAAATAGAAAAGAGGGTTTTTTAGACGGATATCAGTACACAAAAAAGAAAAACGAATTCATAGGAGTATGTATATGTATATGTATATGCATATATATATCTATCTATATATCTATAAAAGTTAACGTGTCTGTGTACATTTCCCTACGCAATAACTCTGTCTATTTTCAGTCTACAGACTCGACATTTGATATATAGGGTATTGAGATTTGGGAAAATCTACGTGATCGGGTTTCGGTCATAAATTCGGCTTTTAAGGAGTCAAAGTTCAACGATTTGACCTTTGAGAACTCTACTAAACTCCTTCGACAATTTTGGATCTAAACACTTACAATTTTAGATATAGGTTCCGTGGATAGGATCTAACTTGATAACTTGAGTTGATCCCAAAACAACAAATGTTAAGGGGTCATAATAGGGGTCAAAGTTAAAAAAATTGACCGTTTTTTTTTTTTTTTTTTGCTCAACATACACCTCCAAACACCCGAGCAATGCCGGGTTGAAATGCTAGTCTATATATTTATAAAAGTGAACGTGTCTGTGCGTCCGTATGTCTGTCTATGTGTCTGTGTATCTGACTGTCTTCGTACATTTCCCTACGCAATAACTCTGTCAATTTTTAGTCTACAGGCTTGAAATTTTATATACAGGGTACTGAGATTTGGTAAAATCGATGTGATCGGATTTCGGCCAGAAATTTTGCTGTTAAGGGGTCAAAGTTCAACGATTTGACCTTTGAGAACTCTACCAAACTCCTCCGACAATTTTGGGTCTACACACTTGAAATTTTAGATATAGATTCAGTGGACATGGATCTAACTTAATAACTTGAGTTAAGCCCAAAACAATAAATTTTAAGTGGTCATAACAGGGGTCAAATTAAAAAAAAATTGACCGTTTTTTATTTGATTTGATTTTATTTCTTTTGCTCAGCATACACCTGCAAACATCCAGGCAACGCCGGGAACCCATGCTAGTATATCTATAAAAGCTAACGTATCTGTGTATCTGTGTGTGTGTGTGTGTGTGTGTGTACATTTCCTTACGCAATAACTCTGTCAATTTTTAGTCTACAGACTCGAAATTTGATATACAGGTACTGAGATTTGGGAAAATCGATGTGATCGGTTTTCGGCCAGACATTTGGCGATGAAGGGGTCAAAGTTCAGTGATTTGACCTTTGAGAACTCTACCAAACTCCTCCGACAATTTTGGGTCTAAACACTAGAAGTTTTAGATATAGATTCTTTGGACATGGATCTTACTTAATAACTTGATTTGAGCCGAAAACAATAAATTTTAAGGGGTCATAATGGAGGTAAAATTAAAAACAATTGACCGCTTTTTTTGTCTCAACACACACCTCCAATTACCCGGCACCGCCGGGCACCCATGCTAGTATATATATATATATATATATATATATATATATATATATATATATATATATATATATATATATATATATATAAAGTATAATATACATATATATATATATAAAGTATAATATATATATGTAGAGTATAATATACATATATATATAAAGTATAATATATATATATATAAAGCATAATATACATATCTATATATATATATAAAAATTTAAATGTTGGTTCGTTCGGAATTAATTGTCTAAAAAACCACTGGACGGATGGCTTCCACGTTTTGGTATAATATGTTTACTATATCCATGTGTGTTTTTATATATTTCTTTTTTATTATAATATTATACTTAATTTTTCTATGATAAATAGGTAGATTTCTTTGTATCGAGAGGCCATTTTTTTTATTTAGGGACAATTATTTATTACCGCTTCCTGTCACGTGACCAGTGTTACAATTTAGCGGTTTTCCTGCTATATCTGGAGATTTCGGTTACAATCTAGCGGGAAATTCTAGAAAATCTGGAGGTATTTGGCACCCACACACCCGCATTAGAAAAGCGCTTGAAAATATTCAATGTAAGTAAAAAAAAAAGTAGCATTTATTGCCTTTGGTAACAATTATTTATTGATTATTTGTTTTGTTTTTCACCTTTTTTTCGACTAACCATTCTTAAATCTCACTATAAAATCGATTTTTCCAAGTACATTTACGGTGTAGGGGGGCATTCCAACCTCCGAAGTTTGGGTTTGTATTACTGTACACATAGATTCGAAAAAGTTGTCAAAAAACAAATACATAACAAATAAATGTTATCAAAGGCAAGATAAGTTACTTTTCTGCCAAACTGGATATTTAATTAACCACACGTGGTCTCAAAATGAATGCCGACGCTCAAAGTGTATACACATTTTTACTCCTCCCTTTACTTAAAAATTCACCAAAAATCAGGAAATTAACGAATTTTAATGAAAATTGTAGTATTTTTCAAATAATGATCGCAGAATATAATGAACTAATTATTTTTACTTAACTCTTAGTTACAATGTTTTATTTTGTTTAAACAAAAAATACCTTTACTAAAGTTATGGTTTTCAGTAGTAAGTAAAAAACGCAAGAATTTATTTTTGCTTTTTTTAAAGCATCGTAATTTGTAACAATAAAAAATAATTTTTACAGTAACATTACGAAAAAAGCCCCTAAAGTTCGTATTAATGTATTCGATATAACTCGAAGAAAAATGAATTATCGGATACTATTCAGGAAATTAAAGATTCAATTAGATTCCTATTTCAGTCACCTAAATTATTTAAGGTGAAATGAGTTTAGGAATTTATAGCCAAACCTAAATATTTGTTTTTTGGTAAATATCCAGATACGCTACTACAGAACACCGACCACTCTAATTTGTTTGGGGGGGGGGAACAAATATATAACAAATAAATGTTATCAAAGGCAAGATAAGTTACTTTTCTGCCTAACTGGATATATTTTTCGTGTTTTTATTCAATGTAACATATTTATTCAGCTCGAAAAACATACAGTGTTTACCGATGTTTTCGAAAATTCAAGATGGCGTCTCACACCCTCTTTAACACCGTAAGTTTGGAAAAAGGTGTTATAAATAAAAAAAACTATACAAAATACTATTAAAAACCCGCCGAATATATGTCAACCTATGTCACAGTAACATGTATTGAGCGAGTTTTTAACAGTATTTTATCCGGTTTTTTATTTATAAAATCTTTTCCCAAACTTACCGCGTTAAAGAGAGAATCAGACCCCATCTTGAATGTTCTAATACATCGGTAAACACTGTATGGTTTTCGAGCTGAATAAAAATGTTACATTGAATAAAAACACGAAAAATATATCCAGTTAGGTAGAAAAGTAACTTATCTTGCCTTTGATAACATTTATTTGTTATATATATATGAAGTATAATATATATATAAAGTATAATATATATAAAGTATAATATATATATATATAGTATAATATAATATATATAAAGTATAATATATACATATAAAGTATAATATATATATATATATAAAGTATAATATATATATAAAGTATAATATATATATATAAAGCATAATATATATATATAAAGCATAATATATATATATATAAAGTATAATACATATATATATAAAGTATAATATATATATAAAGTATAATATATATATATATATATATTTACACATAAAAAGTACAATATATATACATATAAAATGTATAAAATATATTCATATAAAAAGTATAATATATATGTGTACATATACACGCACATATGCATGTATATAATATAAATTGGATCATTTTAATCATTACGACTGTTGTAATAACTACGCAGCTGCAGAGAAATAGTCTATTATGTTTTATCAAGTCATGCCTTAGGTGTATCAGAAATTTTGGACAAGTCGCCATTGAAAACCTTTCATTAAATAGACTCTCCATGTATACAAACTTCTAACAATATGAAAATGTAGTTTCAAACCATAAATTTTTATTTCAATAAAATGAGGAAAGACCAAAATTTAATATCATAAAAAGTTTCACCGAAAAAAATATACAATTTTTTCTTCATCGGTTTTATTAAAAAAAAAAGTTCACGAAAAACAAAAAACGTAACTCGTGGATGCAATATATATATATATATATATATATATATATATATATATATATATATATATATATATATATATAAATTTAAAGGAGATTAGAATAATAGTCTAAAGAGCTAAGTGTATTTTAATGTAATAGTGAAATTACTAGTTTAATTAAAATACAGGAAATGCTCGTTGTAATTTAGATATATAATAACTTTTAAATTATAAATCACATTACTTAATATATATATATATATATATATATATATATATATATATATATATAACTGTGAAAAAAATCACTTACCTGTTTGAAATTATTAATATTTGATTGCTATGTATGAGAATTTAATTATATTTATATATAACATTCCATGTATTTTTTAAATGAAAGGATTTTTCAACCAAGTACCGTGTCTCCGACGTTTGTTTATCAGCACTTAAAATGCCCGTATGTAAAAAGAATTCTCACTTTGATATGTACTGAAGTATGGAAGGGGAAAACCCGTTTCAATGAAGCTTAATCTCCCTTGTTTACTTTTCACATATTTCAGTAGAAGTCATTATCGTGCTACCATACTTGCAAAGTGTATATTTTTCATTGATGGATTTTGACCATTTACACATTGACCGAGCGACTTATTTTCGATTTTTTGTTTTACTATCTTAGAAATACCAGAACTTTCTTTTTAATATATTGTCAGTCTTAATTACTGAGAGAATTTTTTTTAAACATCGAAAAAAAAACAAAACAATGACTAAAATAGAATAAAATATCCGCAGCGTCCAATATTGAATGGAAAATTATAAGCATAAAATAAACTCCAACTTTAAAAAAAACAAAAACAAAAAAATCCTCCTTGTTTTCGAAAAAAAAGAAAAGGATTTACACTTTGAACTTTACAGGTAAATTGGCAAAAAACTATTCTTTTTTTTGTTTGAAAGTTGAATATTTTATTTATTGACCTTTTTATGTTCAATTTGTGATATATAAAACTTTGTTACATTAATTAATTATGTAAATCTAAATAGACATTTCAAAATGGGGGGAGGGATAAAAAAAACGTTTATCTAAAATATTATATTCGGTTTATTGGAAAGAGCATAAACTTTCCCATTGACCCTGAAAATATCGTAAAAATTGAATCGATAGATAAATTTTGATAGATTTTTAAAGTTAAAAAATTGAAAAATATTTAACTCGTAAAAATCAATTGATTTCATTACGTAAAAAAATGGCTGCCTCGAAGCATGCCGGCACTTTGTAAACACTGGTTTTTGAAAGATAAAAAATAATATTTCTATTAGTTTTTATACAACTGTAATAGTTTATTTTGGAAGTATAATCAATCAAGAAAATAAACAAACCACTTTTAAATGAGAAAATACGAGTTTTTTTATATGTTATTCACAGTTTCGTGTTAGGGGTGTCAAAAATTCCGCCAAAATTCTGATACACCTAGTCATGCCCAATTGATCAATATACATACATTAAGTTTACATTTTTTTTTCTATATTTGAGGGCTATGGTATAGTTTACAAAGTATAAAAATAATAATCTACCTACATTACTCACCTTTTTGGAGAGCTGAGGCTTTCTACATCAATAAACCTTGCGTCTGTACCCACGAGAAACATGCAGAGCCAGGTTGGTGCACATTTCAAAATGTCTGCTCTGTCAACATTGGAGATTGATAGGCGGCGGGTGCGATTCAAAATTGTGTATGTAAACCGGGTATACAGATGCAAAAGTAAAACCTGCTGGCTGATATCAGAAAGTGTTGAACAATGACAATATTTTAATGTCTTTGATGTATGCATGTTTATCTCTCTCTCTTCCTTTTTTTCGTTTTGTTGCTCGTTCTAGCACTCTCTTTCTTTTTCTTGCTAAGAGAGAATAATTGGATTGAACAATTTTTGTGTACGTCGGAGACAGACGTATAGCAGTTTGGGCATTATTCGCAAACGGCGCCGTTCGGGTCAAAGTGGGTCTCGAATTAAAAATGTTCCTTAAATGTTTAAGTAAAATAATTCTATTTTTATATAAAACGTAGTTTTATAAAAGCTTTCTCTTTTTTATTGCAAACGGAATTCTTCCATCCATGCCGACGACAAAAACCCTGCGCGTGTGACGCCAAGCATACCCAGAGACAGGACTTATAACAGATATAGCCGATGTCAAATCAACTCTATTGCACCCTTGATGTAAGTAACGTTTGTATCGTCTTTGTACATATCGTTTTTTGCCGCGTGGATTTAGTTGTCATGCTAGGACAACCGTTCCAGAAACGTCCCCACGACAAACTAAGTAACTCTTCCCAGCAAACGATTGTGTTACAATGCTCACGCACTGATCATTTTAAAATGTATTACAAAAAATAGGATGTACAACAATTCTTTTCTTTATAAAACTTTGTATCTAAGTGTTGTGGCGGAACTAACCTATGTTACCTACTACTAGATTATTCCAATCTCAATAAATACCGGAAGACTAAGCCGTAAGGTTTCAGTCGATATCCGATGGACCAACCTATGTCGTTCGTCAGCTACGGCGAACAACCTACCTATTATATTCTTTGCAATACATTTAGTTACTTTATTTTGGCGCCCTGTTTTTCTTTGCAACCTTGCGAGGGCTATAACAGTGATGACGTCGGATTTCGTCACTGGAATTTAAAATATCCACAGCATTCAAAACAACTTTCCACGGGAAGTTGAATTAAACAAAGCAAGTGTTCACAAAACACTAATGAAAGGAGAAAAACAAGAACTCGCGAAAACCAAATAAGTGAGTGGAAACGGTCAGATGAAAGATAACAACAATTATTTGAACAACTGAAGCGCTCAGATGAAAGACAACAAGACTAACTAATAAGGTTAGAAGCCCAGCAATATAAAAATCAATACCACATGGAGGGGCTGCTTACTCAAGTTATAAAAATAATATGTCAACCGATAATAATACCGCATTTTCACAAGACCCGAATGTATCTTTATCTCATACGAAACGTTGGTCATGTCTTAATTTGCGGAAGAATGACGAAGTTGATTTCGCAAAGTACGCAGCCATGGTAGATAAACATTGCGACCAATTCAAATTTTCAGACCTCAGTGAAGACAACTTTAAATGTTTAGTATTTGCACAAGGACTGACTTGTGGTCGAGATGCGGAAATTAGGAGTCATGTCCTAACAAAATTAGAAAATTAACCAAGCCTAATCCTACAAAAATTAACGGAAAACTGCCTTAAAATATAAATTATTAAAAAAGATTAAATGGCATTGAAGCTGAAGTCGCGCAGATAACAAAGCAGACAGACAATTAAAAAAACACGTAAAAAATATGGCACAAGTTAGGGGAAAAAGACACACATATTGACACATAGCTAAGAAAGAATGTGAAGAAAGGAAAACCCTCCGTGTAATCGTTGGGGTAATTTGCATTGGGTTAAGGACTGCCCATATTTATCAAGAAAATATTTAATATGTAAAAGAAATTGCGCACAAAAGTACTCATTGCAGACATATAATTAAATATGAAACCCGAGTGTGTTTGGCGGAGACTGAACATAACGAAGATGGGTTACTAAAATATACGACTATAAAAATTTATAATAAAGAAATAAAAATGCAACTTGATTCGAATTTAGATCTTTCGATAGTAAATATAAATACTTGAAAAAGATTGAATAATCTCACAATGTTGAGAATACACAAATTAACTTCAAAGGTGAATTTTTAGCGAACGTCACATTATTGAGAGAGAAGAAAAAAATTTAAGCTTATGTATTAAGGAATACCTACTGGGTTCGGACTGGATTCATGAATTCCAATTATGGAACCAACCAATCAATAATTTTTGCAAAACGAAAGTAAAAATTACAACAGACGCGCATGCCTTGAAAAACAAATTAAAAGGAAACTTTTCTTATTCTAGGTAATGAAAAACCAAACAGAAGGCGCAAACAAACCGATGCTGTTGTAGATCGAACAAAAGTAGGTCTTCCCTAACGAGAACAGCGCATGACTACAAACCAAGAAACCAAAATCAATCAGGGTACTCTATTGTTAGTCCTAAAGTGATGACACTCTCGCCAACCGAACCAGTCGTAGATGTCTATACGACTGCAGGCGATTTTTCACCGGATACGAAAACTTCAGCTACACCGCAATAGGTATCATTCGCAACTCTATTTTCCCAGTATTGGAATATTATTTACTGAGAGTCAACTCAAAGATATTACCACAATATGGAAGAACAGCCGGGCCGTTTTACTCGGTGTCTTTTCAAAATAGACAGTTTATCAGGGTAACGACACTAGTAAAAAACCCTGGTACAATATCGCCCCTTGATGGATTATTACAAGCGGGGTCTGATGTGAAGTTTATTGACACTAAATTACTTGTGGCGGAATCTACCCAAGCAAGTAATCAGTTGTTTTATTAAATTCTCGCGATTACATGAGTAAATGGCAATAACACGTTTTTTTTTCAGGTTAAAAGAAAAACATTCGCCCTCAACAATAAACTCTCTCAAACGTAGAGGCTATTGAAACCGTCACCGACACATTTGATATTAAGTCTCCCAAACCGCATCAGCACCAGGACATTTGGGCATAAAAAGGAAAATCACTGAGCCGTTCATGGTCCACCTAAAGAGGAAAAATACTGATACACCGTCCGGAGTTATCAGTTTGTAATACTCACCAGAGTAGCAAGCGTCCGCGTATTTGTGCATTGTGTAGATATGCGTGCGAGCGGTGGCGTGATGGAAGAGGGGTGGACTTATCGCAGGGAAGTGTTGGGTGGGAAAAGAGAAAAAAAGATGGCGCCTGGTATTTTATAAACTGTGGTCTCGCGAGATCGCGAGATCACGAGAAAACAGAGGGCACACATGCAAATGAGACAGGATAAAAAAAAACTGCATAAAAAGCAAGCTTGAGTGAGAGGAAGCTATACTGTCGTTTACAGTCACGAGGTTATTGTGTTACTATTGCGAGAGTTGGTGACGATTGAAGTTGAATTCGATACAATATTGTGGCGAAAATAACCTATGTTACATACTAATAGACTATTCCAATCTCAATAAATACCGGAAAACTAAGCCGTAAGGTGTAAGCCGATCTCCCTTACTCGTACTGGACTGGTAGCTACATGTGTGGTGTCTGCTCAGATGCTGCACTCGAATAAAATTGTCCTTTGTCAATGGAGGAGGAAACCCTTCTATACTGAGGCAAACTTTTTTTTTTTTTTTTTTTTTGCAAACTGCCAGAATGCCGCCATTTTTGGGGAGTTAGTTTTCTCATACATTACAAACGACCCTGTGTCACATTTTGTTCTCGTGGGGAAGCAAATAGGTACATCAAATCTGTTGCCAAGGCCGCTGGAAAAATGGTGGGATCTTTCTATCGATCCGGTAGATATCTCACTGCTGATGCTATTCTCTATCTATATAAGAGCCAAGTACGTCCAAGGATGGAATACTGTTGCCACATCTGGGCAGGAGCTGCTAGAAAGGACTTGGCCTACCTTGATAGAGTTCAAAATAGACTTCGTAGCCTCGTAGGAGATGTCCTTTTCTCTTCCTTGCAACCTCTATCTCACAGAAGAGATGTTGCGAGTTTGTCTCTGATGTATCGTTATTTTCATGGAAAGTGTTCAACTGAGCTCCAATCTATGGTCCCCCCTCGCCAAACTTTCACAAGAAACACTCGTCTAGCTGTAAACACTATCAATAATTCCCCCACTCTTTATCTGTGCCTAAACCTAAACGTAGATTCCATGAACAAAGCTTCTTTCTTAGAACTGCACGCCTGTGAAATTGTCTTCCGTTTTCCTGCTTTCCGGCTGACTACAATATGGTTGTCTTCAAGTCTAACGTAAATAAGTTCTTGATGAGCCGTTCCATATAAGTTATCAAATTTACCAAATTTTCATTACTAATGATTACTATATTGTCCAATTTCTACTGTACACTCTTTAACCCTTATCCTTGAGTGACCTCTTGGCCTTGATAATGTGGTGATGCCTATGTAAAAAAAAAAAAAAAAGTCGATATCCGGTACGGCAATCTAGGTCGTTCGTTTGCTATGACGAACATCCCATCTATTGTATGCTTTGCAATACATGTTGTTACTTGATTTTGGCTTTCTGAATTTTTTTTTGCAGCCCTAAACAGGGTTATGATACTAAGTTATTTTTAAGCGACAGGAACGAGTTTGAGTGGGTGCGCCCCTAAATAGTAAATATAGAAGAGTGGGCCATGTGCACAGTGACAAGCAAGCAATAGCTATATAAATTTAATGGTATAGAATAAACCTATGATCAGTTGTTAACAGATAATTATACGGTACAAACACATCGAAACACCAGTTCCTATTAAATCCTCGAAGAGCATTTTGAAGATGATTAGTTATTAATATTACATATTAAGCGTAGTAAGTACTAAAATGGATGACCATTTAAGAATACAAGTTGCTGTATGTACATTCCTTTATAGAGTGTATTCATTGTCTCTCAAGACTGAATGGAAGCTATGATGCTTCAGTATTTGATTATTAAATATACAATTTTTGAGAACCATTATTTATCCTTTATGACGTCACATAAATTCTAGCAACTTACGTTCGTCATTTATGACGTTATCAATTTTGAAGTAAAGAAGGAAGATCGTTTTGATGTCACACAATGTCATATATTTTTAAGGAATATTAGTTACTCAGACGCAAGCAAAATGCACAAAGTTTTATTCGTATATGCTGTAACACTTCGTATATTTCCTTTTTTCTCATATTCTTCGTTATTTTTATTATTGTTCTTATTAATACTGAGATTTGATATTGCAAATTGCCAGACTTATAAACTCGTGTTGGACTCTAAAAAATCCCCACCTGCATCTATCCCAACTGATCCGAGAAATCTAATTTATTCTGTGCCTCTTAACCAGCTGACCAGTCGTCCAATTGTTGCATACATTAAAGACAGCAGAGGCAAAATCGTGGTCTCACTTAATAACAACATAAGAGCGTACGCCACAACTATGGACAAAAATCAAAAGAGTCCTGCAGACTCGGACAGCTGGCGGGATTCAGGAGGAAAGCTTTGTCAATGGACTAATCCCGACGAAGATTGGCCTGAAAGACTTAACAGAAAATTGTACTCAACATCATGCGGATCAAGTTTACGCACAACCACTTTGATAGCAAAGATTTTCAGAGGAAAGATAATTTTAGATTGGTTAATGCACGTCCATCCGAATCAAACATTGCCCGCAAATAAAAGGTTTATAAGAATTGAAATTCCAGATTTGAAACTCTCCATCGACACAAATCTTTTCGAAATCAACGAACAAGCATGTACTCTAAATATCACGAAACAACCACCCAGGAATATTACTGCAAATACTGGATTTGATATCACGGCCGAAATTCTCAACAGAAAAGGGAATCCACTGACAGAGGGATTAGATTCCGTTGCATTCGTTGAACTCACCGTCAGTTACAACCAGAAAAAATTTCACAAATTATTTGGAAAAGAACTTGTCTTAAAAACTAGTCATGTTCGTTTAAGTGGGCCGTTAGTCACGATATACAAGGCCACTGGAGATTTAGTCATTCGCCAAAGGGCTTCCGCAGGCAAGGTTTCTTTTACGGATGTCCGGATTCTAGACTCTGTATCTGATTTACGATTAAACTTGACAATGTTTATGTCAAAAGATCCCTTTGCAAGAATTCCTAATTGTGAAAAATGCTATTCCGATTTAAACTATACATTCACAGTTGGTAAAGTTGTCACATTCCAAATACCTCCAGCAAGTGTACTGAATGATATACCATCTTTGACATTTACCAATAGTATTGATATTGTTCCACAAGCGTTCGCCAAACTAAAATTTACCAGCAATTATGTGGGAACAGGTAAGATGGCAATAACTCGCAATTTTCCGATCCCAGGACCTTTAACTATCGAAATAGACGACAAAAATGGCAACCGAATCTTTTCTGGTCCTGATTCAAATTTGATATTGGAAGTGAAAACGATTCCAGCAAACGTGTGTCTTTCGAGTGATTTATCTGTTCTTACTCACGAAGGTTTTGCTACATTCAATGGGTCCATATGTGACATTATAAGTTCAGTGTTTCTAGTCTTTTATTCAAAGAGAAATCCAGCAGTGAGTGTGAGGTCACAAGAAATTTCCGTTGATGGCAATGTACAGATTGCACATTTTGACCATTTCGAATTTACAGGAACCGGAAGAAAGATATCACCACATATACATTCGTTTATTCACTTTGCCGCCAATGACCTCAATAATGACGTGATAACTGGCGTGTTAACACCGTTTAACATGACACTGGCTATTACTACAGTTGAAACGGGTAATACTATCCATAGTGCTATGCTGAACTATAACATTATTAGTGAACAGGAACAACGCAGTCCGAATCGTACGATCCGTATTGCCATACTTTCTGGGGATTCACAGATCACCGCGACGATTGTCAGGCAACTGTTTCATAAACGAACACCGCAAATTTCATTAGATGAAAGAAGTGAAATGTTCACAGATTTTTCTCTGTTCAACAGAGTCTGTTGGAAATGGAGCCAGATATATAAATATTTTATTCACTTATGCGTGACTAGTTACTGGACGCGTCTGTCTCTATTGAGAACCTCAAATATCTATGTGTCGCCTTCATTGAAAAGTTATGCTCGAATTCATGATATCGATCTTACTGAAGTGATAATCGATAACGAAAAGGTTTCGTGGACGTCAGAAGTTTCCGATGTGCTTAACGCTGTAGACGACGCCATGAGGTTGGTGAAGGCTAAAGAAGTGAAAGTCATCGCTTGTTTTGCCGACCACACGCAGATTCCAATTATACTACGTATCGCTTATGAACAGGGTCTATCCTCCAGGCATGGTTATCAGTGGATATTTGTCAGCGAATCAGCGTGGGAATATCCTTTCAAGAATACATATTCATATGATATCTTTCCAAAAGCATCTAAATATTACGGGGGCACAATTCTACTTATGGATACATACAACACCAGTTTCATGCATACAAAAGACTGGGAAAGGGTTCTGAGATACTATTTCACAGTGGATAGATCATTCAACTTCGGATTAAAAGCTGTGTATCCTAATGAAGATACAAGCGCTCGAATGGCGTTAGGTTATGATGCCATCTGGTTATATGCTGTAGCTTTGAAGAACATAGTTTCCAAAAGTCTTACAGCAACAACAGAAATGATCACTAAAGAATTAACAAACGTCAAAATTGAAGGTCTATCAGGTACTTTAAAGCTAGACAAAGACGGTGATAGGGAGAGATTTGCGGCAAATATTCGAATAATCGATTCCAGTAAATATAATGAACCCCTGGAAAAGGTTGCCCCATTATATAAACATATTATGAATACACACGATAACAAATACATCGAATATATATACGAGGGTTATGAAAACAGACTTTATCATAATATAAAAATCTTATCAACCGAGACTCCTCTCTCACAAGTGTATAATATCCGTAGATTTATATCAATGACAGGGAGGTTAAGCAAAGATGATTTCCAATTTATCAAACACCACGATGAATCACGGCACCCGGAAGTTATATATCGCATGGAAAGAGTACTTCCCCCCTTCACTTGCGAAAATCCTTGTGGTCACCATCCGTCTATCTACAATGTGAACAGTTTCGAGAGTGGAACGTGCCAATCAATGAACAAGTGTAACTGCAGTAATGGATATTTTGGTAATTTTTGCCAGAAGATTGTATGTAATTGTAAATACGGCCAGTGTCATTTCCCGTTCAAATGCGTCTGCTTTGAAGGATACACTGGTAAAGAATGCCATATTCCTATTTGCGCCGGTGGCTGCTATAATGGCAGGTGCGTGAGACCTGATGAGTGCAAGTGTTTTGAACTCTATTGGATCGGTCAAGCATGCGATACACATCTGATGGAGATTCTGGCGCCTTTAATTATAAACGTTATTCTGTTCATATATCTGGGTTACTTATTTTTCATTTTCTTTCGGAGACGTATTGAACGTACGGCTGCACTTTCTAATATGAAATGGATAGTAGATTGGGAAGATGTACAACAGATACCCCAAAATTCCAGCTTGCTTAAAAGCATGAGATTAAGTAATGCTGGCGGAGCGTTGACAAATGATGTATACAATTGGAATAAACGAAATTGGATTCTGCGGAAAATAAATTCGAACACAATTAACCAAGATGACGTGAATGTCCGCCTTGAGATGGTGGAATTGATTAATTTAAATCACCAAAACTTAATCACATACGGCGGAGCATGTATCGTTTACCCCAATGTATGCTTGCTTGTAGAAATAGCCCAAAAAGGAGGCTTGAGTGAAGTTTTACTCAACGATGAAATAAAACTGGATTGGAACTTCCGTTTCTCGTTTCTGAAAGACATTTGCCGAGGAATGAATTTTCTGCACACGAAGACCAAAATTGGTTCACATGGTCGCCTCAAATCGTCCAATTGTCTCCTGGATAACCGCTGGTGCATTAGAATATCAGGCTTTGGAGCACCGACGATTCGCTATGGACCTTACTTGATAGAAAAGAGCGGAACGGAAAAGTCAAAGCAATGCAATTCAATGCAAGAAGAACTGCTTTGGACAGCGCCAGAAATATTGGAAACAGCGTCATGCCTCAATGATGTTAAAATGGGCACCAAAGAAGGTGACGTATATTCATTTGGGATCATCGCATCGGAGATCGCTACACGAGACATTCCATTCGCATATGAACGATGTTATCTATCTACTTGTACGTTGATCGACCTCATCGTTAACCGAGATGACCCTTTGCTCTCAAATGATCTAAAAATTTGGCAATCACTTGAGAAGGACATGGATATAGTGCGCCCATATATTCATGACGAATACCTCACCGGAACAAGGACAGAGAAATTAAAATTTAAGAAAATGCTTAACGATGTATGGGCTAACGACCCGCTTGCGAGAATGACATTTCAAAAAATAGCCACGGTGCTAGACAATTTATTTCCAATTCAAGAAGAATTGATGGACAATTTGATGCATATGCTAGAATCGTATTCGAAGAATCTTGAACGGGTCGTATTGGAGAGAACTGACGCGCTTGAAACAGAAAAAACAAAGGTGGAAAACATTGTGAGCCAAATGCTGCCGAAAACCGTAATCGAAGAGTTGAAGTACGGTAACAAAGTTGAACCGGAACATTTTGAATGCGTCACCGTTTACTACAGCGACATTGTTGGCTTTACAACGATCGCAAAGAATATCCAGCCTATGCAAGTTGTGGATCTTTTGAACGATTTGTATATCCTGTTTGACAGCATCCTCGCAAAGTACGATGTCTACAAAGTGGAGACCATCGGAGATGCTTACGTGGTGTCAAGCGGAGTTCCAATCTTGAATGGTAACTTACATGCTGGAGAAATTGCCACCGCATCTTTAGACCTGATGTCCGCTGTAATGATGATAGAGACTCCCCAACTAATCAATTTAAAATTGCAACTACGATTAGGCATCAACACAGGCCCTGTAGTTGCTGGCGTTATTGGTCTCACGATGCCTCGCTATACTTTATTAGGGGAGACGATGCAAATAGCTTCCACCATGGAGTCGTCGTCAAAGCCAATGCACATTCAAATTAGTGAATATACTGTGAAGATACTTAACCAACTCGGGGGTTATTTCACAAAATATCGCCGGAATATGACTGTTTGTGGGAAAAACATTAACACTTATTTTCTAATTGGGAAAAGCAATTATGCAAAACCACTGCCAGAGTTTATAGAAGATGAAAAAATGAACGATATATGATGCATGAAGCACTGAAGCAGACAAACACTTCCATACCCTTGAAGTACATTTTTTGTAAATTTGTATTATTTTCATTATTCTTCTTATCATCGATACTGTATTTGAATAAAGTGTTCAGGCCACTATCGAAGGTTTTGTAGATCAATTTCTCGATAAGTGCCACGTGAATTAGTCATCATAATTGATGTAGAAATCTAATAATATCAGCGAACATTATTTTGATGTCCGTTAGCGTCATTCATATCTTAAGTTCGAAATTTAAGTTAAGAAGTAAATAATTAGTTAAGATAACATAATTCGTTTCTATCCTAAATCCATTCTTTCCATATAAAGTCTTAAAGAAACTCAGCGAACGTCTTCGTGTGTTATTCTTTTTATTGAAAAGAGGCGACAATGAAGAGAATAAAAAGAAATCCGTATAAACACGTCACGTATGTATAAAGACGCTTATTGTTTGCCTTGTTGAAAATGTTACAATATTAGTAGTGTAAAGTTTGTAGACGAACAGCATAAAAATAGACAGTTTCATTGTCATTAAAGAGACGAACAACTTCTTGCTACATATTGTTACATATGGGATTTCAAGTAGTCTTTCTCGTGCCATGACTTTTTGGTTACTCTAGAAGGATTTATATTATTTATGACCATAATAAAGGCGTAATTGTCGACTCCATCACAAATAGTGACAGTTAAACCCTTTTTTTTACAGAGGAGTTTCCACATTATTAAGGTGTACAGTAGTAGTAAGAACAGTAGCGTAGTAACCGTTTGTGGTGGAAGTTTTGGTATAACAATTTATTTACGAAGATTGCTCAATTAGAACTTGTTTACATTAGATTAGAAGTCGGCGATATCGTAGTCATCTGGAAAACTGACCAGCAGAATAGAGTTCCATATGCGGGCAGTTCTAGGAAAGAAGTTTTGTTATAAAATTGATTACTCGAAATGTTTGCTGTACTCTCAAGAAGAAAACTTATAAAAATCTCATATTTTTACTTTTCGTAAAACTGGTGAATTTACAAAAAAAATCCCCAAATAGGTAAAAACCAGAAAAATGGAACCTAATGTTTTTACTACGTAATTTGACATAAACAATGAACACGATGCGATAAAATAAAAATAAAATAAGTAATCAATTTCGCTAATTTTTTCACAAATTTATCAAAAAAAAACAAAAAACAAAAAAACCTGCACTATATATAAACTGAAATATAATGATATACAAAATTAAAAAAATTTTTTTTTTGACCCCCTCGCTCCCTTACGCAATCTAATCAGAATTTGTTGGGAGAGTGATTGCTTTCATATTTCTTTTACGCATTAAACTATAATGAAATGATGAAATAAAAGATCTTTAATTTTGGATTTCAATCGTTGCCGATTTGTATGATTTTTTTTATTTTTCAGAAAAAAAAAAGAAACTGGAAAATATATTAAAATTATTTAAGTTTAACGAAAAAAATTCTTTGTTAATAAATTTTAACAAATTATTTGGGTTTGTAATTATAAATAATTAAAAATAGTTTTAGTATTCGAACGTGAATAATTATTTCTATGGTAGACCGATGACACAAAAATCTGTTTGCACTTCGCTGATAAAAATCTTAGTTTTATTATTTTTTTTTTAGAATAAAAATATAATTTCTAAACCAAATAAATGAAACATTTATGAGTTTAAAGTTAATTAAATTTCTTTGAGCACGACATGTTTTACAATTTGTTAATAGTAAATAAAACGTAACTTTTAGTTTATAAGTTCATACAAAAAATTTGAATTGAAAATAACTTTCCAATAAAGTTAATTCTTCAACATCATTTAAATTAGTTCTAAGCCCACGGATGTTAGTAAATGCAAGCCTCAAGGGAGAAGGTGTAGTACTTACCAACAAAACAAACGCCCGCGTGTTTGTGCCTTGTATAGGCATGCGTGACAACAAAACTTGGGTTTTTATAAGCGGAAGTCTCGAGGTTGTCAGGAATCTACAGGCGCATGCGCAAGAGAAGGGATTGAGATAGTGGTATAAAAGGCAGGTCGAGTGAGAAGGTTGGGGTTGTTGTTGTCATTGGACGTTACAGTGACGCGTGCGTTAGCAGGTGATTAAGAGGCTGTTTTTTTTTGTGTGTCAAGTCGCGCACCTCGGTGAAGATCATATAAGTCGTGCACCTCGGTGAAGGTGAAGGTCATAGAAGGCAGGTTGGTTTTGTTTGAGTTTTGACCTGGCGTTAGCGTAATTTTTGATTGTACTGTCATCATTGTCATTTAACGTTCAGCTTAGGAAAGGGGGTGCTGAACGAGTGGTTATGCAGAATACCAGACATGCAACACAGGCAGACCATCAGTTGTCCTTCCATCTACTAGGATTGTGGCATCGAGATAGCCCACCGGGGATGAGTGCAGGGTCCCTTTCCATGCGCGACATAGCACTACAAACATCCCGATATTATACAACTGTTGATGGAGCAGCCGCTCTAAGCGCTACCAAAGAGTTAGGGCCCCTATACTACCAGTCGGGAACAGTATCCAGGAACTGTCTATCCGGTACCCTCAACCCATCAGACGATGGTCAACCCAATCTACTTGCACTGACATTACGGCATTCAAGCACTCCCAAGTGCCCAGTTTAAGGGATGGGATGTGTCGGGAGTGGGGAAAACGGCGTTCATTGCCCTAGTCAGGAAACAAGACCGACCACTGAGTGTTTCTGTCGACTCCCTATGATTCGACCTCTACGCCTGGCTAATAGACAAAGAAGGAGTATATAAGCCGGGCGATAGACAGTGCCTATCTACTCCTTAAGCAGTTTAGATTTGCAGACCGGTAATTTGTTTGAGTCACCAGCTCTAGGAAGGTTGTCATCCAAGACTGGAGAGGCCTTCCTCCCCTTATGTTTAGCTTCAGAGTTTTCCTTCTCCTAGACGGATGACCTGGAAAGATCTACGCGTCCATCAGAACCGAGAGGAGTTTCCCCGTGCGTGGGTCCTAATATAGGTATTTCTGCGACCCAGCGTTGGTAGTTAATGTTACTGGGTTAGTTTATAAAGGTTATATATCTACTGATAATTATACTCCTCAAAGTGATTACGGGACATTGCTATTTCATTGTTACTGGAGGAGGGTGGGAGGAAGAGTTCATCTAGTTGCAGCAGCTAAATTTGCAAACAAGTCTGTTGGAAGGAGTTAACATGGTTTAATGTTTTTTCCTTTAGTTTATATAAAAAATTCTTCCTTTTCTTATTTCTATGTTGGTTTAGGAATAGGATAAGGCGTTACAGAATAGCATTATATTACGAATTACTAGAAAGAAATTGTACAAGCTCTGGATATTTTAGATGGCAGAAGGGTTAAGTTGTATATTCAATAGATACAAGTAACGTCATTTTTTATAGGGGGTACATTACAGTACAGGTATAATTGGGAGTGAATTATATGCTATGTATAGTACAGTAAATAGATATATGGGCAGATTTCCTGTAGATGCGAATATATGGAGATTGTAGGTATTAAGTATGTTTCCATTTCTAATGAAGATATCTTCATCTTTCGTTAAAAAAAATCAGGAAGTTGTATTTTGCATTATAGAGTATCGGTTCAGTTTTGTATTTAGCTATTGCTATGCAATACAAGCAGCTGTAAATCTAAGTACAGACTGTAGTTAGTATCTACCTGATTAAGAATAAACTAATGCATGCCTTAGGGGTAGAAATGTATAGATGTTTAGTGATCATGACTTCCAATCGGTCAGCATGCGAAGGTTATGGGCTGAAAGCTTAGGACCCCCATCCAAGTCGTGTGTAATGTATTAGTGTTAGTGGCAGCTTGGGGAGTAGAGCAGATTGCTAGTTTTCAGGAGAGGATTAAACTTACAGAAAACAGTAGGATTAATTATTAGAATTTTGAGTGCCAAGTAAAGTTTAGTTAGAGAAGAAAGAAAAATGTTTTTTTTTTTTAAATTTAACATGCAAATCAGACTTAGGCAGTCGTTTTGGAGGCATAGTACATATTGGGTATACGTAGCAATCCAGCAGGGGTGCTTGTACAGTAATGAGAGAAACTATTAGTATATGGCGCGCCGGGATTAATAATTAAATGCAGTCAGTTTGATCAAGCTCAAAGCATTGTGTATCTGTTCAGTGATAGTCCTAGCGACGTAGCTAATGTCGCTGTGCATTTTAGTTTCAAATATAATTGAAAGTAAGACTAACTATATTCGATGGTTTGATAAGCTAGCAAGGAAGCAACATTTTCAATACAAGCAAGCTTATAGTAATAGTAGATATTAAATATATTACTTAAATAAAGTCCTAACTTCATCTAATGAGAAGAGAATAATTCCCGTTTTATTTTTATTTTTTTTTTATCGCTAGTTTACTTGACTATAGCATGAGTGAGCAGTGTTTTGCCTGTTCGAGCAGTCGTCGGGGGAGGGTAACGAATTTCATCTTAGAAAGTTTGCTAGACAAGAAAAATAAATACAAATAAATATACATAATAAAAATAATAGAAAAACAAAATTAAACGAGGCAACATGATATACATTTGCTAGGAGTTAAGATGAATTTTAAAATTAGTACTTAACGTCCGTTTTTGGCACAATGGTTTGGCGTCAGTATTTGTTTGGCCGAAAGGGAATATGGCCATGTCTTGCTGGAGAGGAAGGGAATTTCTATTTCCGGGTGTTTTGTGCACGTGTGCCTATCTATTTATAGAAAAATAGTCGTTACGTTCAAGTGTGTAAATATGTTTATTTTATTTAAAATCTTTTTTTTTTTTGTAAATAAAGTCCTAACTTCATTTAACGACGAGAGAATAATTCCCGTTTTTTTTGTTTTTTTTATCGCTAGTTTACTTGACTATAGCATGAGTGAGCAGTATTTTACATGTTCGAGTAGTTGTCGGAGTAGAGGGAGGGTGACGAATTTCATCTTAATAAGTTTGCAAGACAAGAAAAATAAAGACAATGAATATACATAATAAAAGTAACAGAAAAACAAAATTAAACGAGGCAACATGATATACATTTGTTAGGAGTTAAGATGAATCACTTTTGTCAACTAGGCCATTAGGTCTTCTTTATCATTGAAATCATAAATGATTTAACTTATGACAAACCTGTTCTTTCGGCAACCTGTAAGATTTTGTGCAGACAGAAGCCGTGAAGATAAAAGAAAAAATAAACAAAAAACAAAAATGGACGCCTTTTTATACGTTCGCTTAAAATGCAAATGAAACACTTCCGTTTGGGTATAAAAGAATGGACTCGGTTATCAGAAGAGATGGATTTTGCACTTGAATATTGAAGTGGCGAATTGTGTCAGCTGTGTGTCGTGTTTTGCGGGTGGATTTTTGATTTGACTATTAAAGTGGCGAGTTACTTCAGCAGTATGTAGTGTGTCGCAAGCGGATTCTGTACCTGACCATTGAAGTGTCAAGTTGTGTCAGCTGTGCGTCGGGTTTTGCAGTTGAGAGGTTTGCGGATTACAATGTTGAAAGTATGCAGAGACATGCTGAAACCTTTCAATGATAAAGAAGACCTAATGGCCTAGTTGACAAAAGTGAAGCTGATGACAAAGCCACAGAAGATTTATGACATTGCAAGCTTTATGTCCTTGTTTTTGGAAGGTGACACCTTGTGTATCTCTAGTTTACAAAGGAAGATCAGCGAGATGCAGAATAAATAGAGACCAAACTGAAAGCGGCGTTCAATGAAGGAATTTTGTTTCATATGCAAACCCTGTGAGGATGTGGCGAACGGGTGAGGCAATCGACGTGTATGTAACAAAGGTTGGCAAAATTAGCCGGATTCGAGGGAGAAGGTCGTGAGGCTCACTTTTGTTAATGGTTTCCCAGAAAATATTTCTGCGGCACTAAAGCAGTTGCCAAATATGAAAGAGTTGCCGATTAGTGAACTAATTTCACTACCAGGGTGCTCACAGGCACACGGACCCCGAAAGTGGCATCAGTTACGAAACGAGAGCAAAAAAGAGAACATGAACAGGTCGATGAAAGACCAAGGATAAGGAAACCGTTTAGTGGCAAATGCTATAATTGTAAGGATCCTTACCTGGCGAGAGATTGTAATGAACGACGCATGATAACCTATTATGGAGGTAGTGAACCAGTGCACTACGCAAGATAATGCTGACAGGGGAACGAAAATGGGGCAACCGATGCATCGCAATTACATCAGCAATTGCGCAAAATGGGTCACTACTAACATTGGAGAACCCTCATCGATAGTGGCTGTATCACCACACTAATTCGATCAGGTCTTTCAAGTGAGTGTAGAGGCGCAACTAATATAAGAGCAGTGGATGGACATAAGTTTGCATGCAGAGGAATTAGGACCGTAACATTGGAAATGCGTGGACGACTATTGAGAACCGAAGCAATTGTGTTGGAAAATGATCGACAATGTCGACATCATAGTGGGGTTGGATATTATCCGCCAACTTGAAAGAGTTATTATTGATGAAAGTGGTAACTTGGAGATTAGAGGAGGAGATTGTGCTACAAACGTGCACCTAAACCGATAGAATAAAGAAAAATTCCAATGTGAGGTGGTGGACAATGACTTCAGTGCGAAACTTGATGGAATGAGGTGGAATGAGGTAGACTGTTGAGTGGAAGTGGACTTTAGAACCCCCACTATTAAAGACCAATGTTGATCGTTATTATAGTGATGTAAAATGGGGGGGGGGGTTCACCTCAAATACACAAACGGAATGTTCAAGAAAGATTATCACTACAGTCCTCTGTCTCTTCTCTCGTTGCCTTCTCTCCTGCCTGATCGGGAATCATCTCCCAGCACCCAGAAATGAACATCGTTTTATAGGTTCCATCTTCACACACACACACGAGATTATGCGAGAACGGACGAAATAAAAAGGCTGGCCGCCATGTTTGTTCTTCCTTTTCTTCGCCTGAACTCACTCGCTGAGCACCCACGGTAAGACTTCTCTTTCTTGCTTCTAACCACATGCCTCCCTGATCACAAGATCACATTTCATAGTCTCTCATCCACTGTGGCGGTCGCCTCTCTCTACTTGGTATCTAAGGTGTCTCGTCCTCCTCCTGTGGCTGCACACTCCCCTCCACTGCTTCGCCCTCAACTGGTCTGACGTCGAGAATGTGCCTCGGGACTCCTCCCACCACAATGTTGTTACTAGTGTTCCTCCCAGTCACGGTACCTCTACTACATACTCCATAGACCAGTTCTCGATTATCGAGAACTAAATAAGTATATTGCATGTCATTTTGTGCAGAGAAACTATGAGGAAGTGGAGGCAGATGACAAAGGCAACAAAGTTCGTGGATTTGAAATCCGCATATTTACAAGGAAACTTACTTATATTTTTTAAATCAATTTTTTGTATCATCATCTTTTTTTCCGCCGTCCGCAGCGGATGTCGGGTCGTAACAATACATAAAAAAATTTAGAAAGATAAATATACACATCTTACATTGGAACTCATTAACAATCTACACATCTCATCAAGATAACAAAAAAAACAGCTAGAGTAATTAAAGATAAAGGAAAAAATTGACAATAAAAATAAAATTGAATAAACTACAATGATTATTGGACCATCAAAAATTAAAGCAAGGAATTATAATAAATAAAAATGTTAACCAATATATTTTCAAAGATAAGCACTTTTCATCAAAAGATAAACATTAGTAAAAAATGCATCACAGATTAGCATATTTTTAAAAATATAAATAAATAAAAAGCAATTTTCAGTAGAGTAGCAGATTAAAAAAATCAATTAACTAATAGTAATCCGTGAAGCGAAATTGTTGTGAGACCGAAACTTATCTCCATTATATTACAATATGAGATAATACTATCAATAGGCAGGATCGTAATATCGTAGAATCAGCAGGAGTATTAGTAGTACACAGCGCAGCGTGTACGACTACCCATATTGGACATTATCAAATAGTAATTTTAGCTGCCATTTATCATATCCTTGTAAACTTTTTAAAATATATTTTCTGACGCCTAATCTATGTTCCATGTTTTCTTTCCGTGGTCCCAACTTTGGGTTCACATCAGTGGCAATAGAAAGGTTTGAGAAACGCACTCACCTCAAAAACTAATGCCTGAGCAGTCCCACATCATATATAAATGATGTCCAAACAATAATCGTCCAAATGATAAAGGTCCATATGGATCAGAAACGAAAATTAAAAAAAAGGCAGCTGCTCTACCAACAAAAATCAGATGAAAGACAGCAACAATTGTTCATAGAATTAGATAAACAATAAATACAATTCCAACAATTTACATTTTGAAAAACTGAACTACAGCAAAAACTTAAGCGAAGGATTACTTGTAAATTCATTAAATGTCTTTAAAACTCTGAAAAAGACACGATTTTTTCTATAACTCGATTTAAACATTTGAATACATGCCAGAGAACGACAAAATATTCGAGGCCTTATGCTCTTTGAAGATATTTTCAATATAAACTGTGAACAATAGACCAGTGAAAGAAGGCACGTCTACTATTAATAAAACTGAGAACTACCGAACATAGTAGGTTTGTGGAGTTTATATTACAAAGAAAAACAGAAACTTGGAATTTTCAGAGACTATTAAACTCTTATCGGAACTATTCGGGCCTAACACAACATTGTTTTGTTAGAGAGAGGTGTCCGGGCAATCAAAGAACCAATGTCAATCCTAGAAAAAGTGACCTGTAATAGTGTTACGGAGGGGTGCCCGAGAAATCAAAAGAGCACAATGAGAAATCCCGAGATTGAAAGCGACCTATATCCATGATGCCTAAACGGAGTTACCAAAATGATGAAAGCCTTCGGATAACCTTTTCAGAACAGATTGGATAGACAAATTCAATATATGAGATTGTCCAATGAGTACATTTTGTCGCAAAATTAAAAGTACAGTGTCTAATTCGATAAACCTCAAAAAGGAACTCAAACAAGTTTTTCCTGTTTTTTTTCCTAGCAGGTTTGAGAAATGTTCAAAATTAAAAGCTAAACTTAGGTGAAGGACAGTGCACAACCTGTATTCAAGAAGAAACTGAATATCATTTTCGGTGCACTATAACAGATCAACAAAGAATTATATAGATGTGAACAAGCAGGTATTCTGTAAAAACAGATATTAGCGAATGTGCAGCATCTACGATCAAGGTAAAAAAAAATCCAACCAAATCCGAATATGCGCAGATTTTTCCACAGGGTTAAACGATGCCTTGCAGGTTCACCATTATACTCTCCTAACCCCTGTAGAAGTTTTCAACAAACTAAATGGTGGGAAATCTTCTCCAAAATTGACATCTCAGGCGCATGGCTTCAAATAGAGGTGGATAGAGAAAGTTCCAAATTACTCTGCATAAACACTCATAAAGGATTGTACAAATATAAAAGATTGGCTTTTGGGGGTCAAGGGTGCGCCTGCAATTTTTCAGCAGGATACCATGCTGGGCGACCCTGACTAAGCAACAGCTTATTTGAATGACCAGTAAAACTACGACAGAGCACCGGAACTATATAATAAAAGTATTCGAGAAGTTACAAAGATACGTGTTTAAGGTTAAGGAGGCGAAGTTTGGCGTGTTCTTACCAGAGATCAAATACTTAAGTCATATCATAATAGAGACGGTCATTGGCCGAATCCAGAAAGAGCCAACGATAGCAGAAACATGCCGGCCCTAATTAATGTTCAAGCCTTACAAAGCTTCCTCGGCCTAGCTAACTTTTTCCAAGAGTCCATTAAGAATATGCAGAATTTGATAAGGCCTCTCAATGAACTCTTAAAAAAGGACAGAGAAAAGGACCTCTGAATGGCAAGACGCAGTCGAAAAGATCAAGAAACTCTTACTTCATATCTCCCCCTCACTCACTACGACCCCAGTCTCGCAAGTGATACAAGCTCATACGGAATCGGTGCTTGCATTCTCCATAAACTGTCAGATTGTTTGCGAAAAGCTGTAACACATGATTCTAGATCCCTACTATCAGCCGAGAAACAATATCTTCCAATGGAGAAAGTGGCTCTAGGAATAATATTTGCTGTCATAAAGTTCCACATTGATAACAGTTCATACTACAAAAGACCATGAATCCGTTATAACAATCTTTGGGTTCAAGGAAGGTCTGCCAATCTAAACTGCAAATTGATTGCTTCATTGGGGAACGAATCTCTTAAACTACAACTTCAAGATTAAGTTCCTTACATTTAAAAATATTTGACATGTGGACAGCTTAACGCTGTCGACCCATTCCCCCAAATACGGAAGTCTTAAAAACTTCATCATTACTACACTACGGACGAATTGCGAAATTAAAAACATAATCACGAATATAGTGAAAGAGTTCCCCGTGACTTTGTCCGACATTAAAAAGGAGTCTCGAGGGGAGGAATCCATACAATCCATCAAAAACTAAATTCACAAGAAAGACCCTAATGTGCCTGAAGTTTTCTCCTTCTGTGATGATTTCCTACTATATAATGACCGTGTAGTGATTCCAAACAGCCTACAAATAAAAATCCTGAGGGATTTTCACATGAGACAACCGAGGAAGAACCGTACGAAAAACCTCATGCGCTGCTATGCATATTGGCCAGACATGAAAAAAAAACATAGCAGATATGATCGAATCTTGCCAGGAATGCACGCTTGCAGCGAATTATCTAATTACAACGTACAAACCATGGCCAAACACAGACCACTCATGGTAAAGAATTCATGTGGATTGTACAGGGCCCTTAGATAACATATACTACCTCATTGTTGTGAATAGCGACTCAAAATTGCCCGAGGTCCTACAATGTAAAAGAACAACCACCAACTGCACGATTGGATTTTTACACGTGCTATTCGCGTGATTTGGGTGGTAGATTGTGTGGTGATAGATAACGCCACTCAATTTACATCAATTGATTTCAGAGACTTTTGCAAGTCGTATAAAGTGAACATTACATCTTCTCAGTATAATCTCAGGCTGAATGGTGAGACCGAGAGGGCCGTGAACACTTTAAAGAGCACTTTAAAAAGGCACTACGTACACCGATGGAAAGAGCATTGAAGCAGTTTATGCAGATGTATATGGCTCCTACTCCGAACACATCCATGGAATGCTCGCCCGCAGAAACAATGTTTGCAAGGAAAATCTAGTCCGTTTTCAATAAACTCATTCCACAGCAAGCAAAGTTCAAGAAAACCTACCCACCTCATGAGAAATATTTTTATCCTGACGATAAAGTCTTTTTAAGACATACAAAACCAACTTTGTATTCTTGGAAATGTGGTGTTGTGAAACCGAAATAATCTACATCATGGATTCTTTCAGTATTATATTACGATTCCTATTAATGGGAAGTATCGTAATACCATAGAATCAACGGGAGTAATATTAGTGCGCAGCTGTACAGGCTGCACACTAATAGTACTCCCGTTGATTCTGTTGTATTACGATACTACCCACCGGATAGTAAGTTCCGCTTACCCATTAGCCTATCCCTGTAACTATTCTCAATATATCTTCCTTACATCTGTCTTCCGTGTTTTCCTTCCGTGGTCCCAACCTTGGGTACAAATAACAAAGTAAAATCAATCGGTTGAAGATTTTCTTTATTATAATTCCGTTTTTGAACTTTTAATGGACTAATGAATATCGTAATTTATTCAACTTTATTTTCATCATCAATTTCTCACATATATATAATTTATTATCCAAAGACATATATGTTTAATCCTTACAGAATCCATATTATGGATATAACTGTTCCGCTTGTCGCATGATTTGAACCTAATTTAAATCCGAACATTTTAATCGCTACGGCCGTTGTAACAATTACGCGCGCTGCAGAAAAATAAGGTCAATTTTGATTTATCAAGCGAACATATCGTAAGCCTCTATTTGACACATCCTATTGATCAAAACTCGCATTTACCTTTAATTCAGAGACTTACTTTTATTTCTATTAAAGGGCCGGTATATATATATATATATATATATATATATATATATATATATATATATATATATATATATATATATATATATATATATATATATATACATACACACACAAACACACTTGGAGGTATATAAGCAATAACTATAACATTAGTGTACAATTTTAATATTTTTCATTCTTCAGGTGTTATGGCATGGTTTTAGTTGCGCCCCTTAAATGTTATAGTTTACAAAATGATAAAAATAATAATGTACGTTACTCACCCTGTTATCTAGAATGCATATTCCATAATGTATAATGATTAGTTTAATATATTATTATATGGACAGTGACACTCAAGCCATGGCCATCAAGTTTTAATTGAAACATAATACACCTCCCATGATCAATTGGATTAGTATTTAATTATGCGGCATATTCACATTGACACACCAGTTCCTGCTAGATCATCAAAGTAAAGCGATCCTAAGCTTGGCAGTACCATAGGTGACCATTTAGGAATACCAGGTGCTGTAGTACTTTCTGTTTCTCGACATTGTTTCGAATCACCCTGGACTTCACTGTGTCACTAAAATTAGGCAGTGCCGACTCACGAGTGGTGCGATTGGGAAATTCGCAGCCCTTGCTTTACAATTACACGAGCAACCAATTTTACAGAGTGTATCCATTGTCTCAACAGACTGAATGGAAGACGTGAGATATGTTTATTTGATTATTAAATATATACTTTCTTAATTCTGGCAACTACAATTCATTCTTTATTACGTCACACTAATTCTAGCAACTATCATTCATCATTTATGACGTTATCAATTTTCATGTAAATAACGAAGATCACTTGGATGTGACACAAGGTAAGTTAAATAAATGTAGATTTCAGTTAATCAGACGCACGCAACATAACAAGCAAGCAAAATGCACAAAGTTTTATTAGTATATGGTATTATACCTCGAACATTTTCTTTCTCATATTCTTCGTTATTTTTATTATTGACCTTATTAATACTGAGATTTGATATTGCAAATTGCCAGACTTATAAACTGGTGTTGGACTCTAAAAAATCCCCACCTGCATCTATCCCAACTGATCCGAGAAATCTAATTTATTCTGTGCCTCTTAACCAGCTGACCAGTCGTCCAATTGTTGCATACATTAAAGACAGCAGAGGCAAAATCGTGGTCTCACTTAATAACAACATAAGAGCGTACGCCACAACTATGGACAAAAATCAAAAGAGTCCTGCAGACTCGGACAGCTGGCGGGATTCAGGCGGAAAGCTTTGTCAATGGACTAATCCCGACGAAGATTGGCCCGCAAGGCTTAATAGAAAATTGCACTCAACCACGTGCGGATCAAGTTTACGCACAACCACTTTGATAGCAAAGATTTTCAGAGGAAAGATAATTTTAGATTGGTTAATGCACGTCCATCCGAATCAAACATTGCCCGCTAATAAAAGGTTTATAAGAATTGAAATTCCAGATTTGAAACTCTCCACCGACACAAATCTTTTCGAAATCAACGAACAAGCATGTACTCTAAATATCACGAAACAACCACCCAGGAATATTACTGCAAATACTGGATTTAATATCACGGCCGAAATTCTCAACAGAAAAGGGAATCCACTGACAGAGGGATTAGATTCCGTTGCATTCGTTGAACTCACCGTCAGTTACAATCAGAAAAAGTTTCACAGATTATTTGGAAAAGAACTTGTCTTAAAAACGAGTCGTATTCGTTTAGGTGGGCCGTTAGTCACGATATACAAGGCCACTGGAGATTTAGTCATTCGCCAAAGGGCTTCCGCAGGCAAGGTTTCTTTTACGGATGTCCGGATTCTAGACTCTGTATCTGATTTACGATTAAACTTGACAATGTTTATGTCAAAAGATCCCTTTGCAAGAATTCCTAATTGTGAAAAATGCTATTCCGATTTAAACTATACATTCACAGTTCGTAACGTGGTCACATTCCAAATACCTCCAGCAAGTGTACTGAATGATATACCATCTATGACATTTACCAATAGTATTGATATTGTTCCACAAGCGTTCGCCAAACTAAAATTTACCAGCAATTATGTGGGAACAGGTAAGATGGAAATAACTCGCAATTTTCCGATTCCAGGACCTTTAACTATCGAAATAGACGACAAAAATGGCAACCGAATCTTTTCTGGTCCTGATTCAAATTTGATATTGGAAGTGAAAACGATTCCAGCAAACGTGTGTCTTTCGAGTGATTTATCTGTTCTTACTCACGAAGGTTTTGCTACATTCAATGGGTCCATATGTGACATTATAAGTTCAGTGTTTCTAGTCTTTTATTCAAAGAGAAATCCAGCAGTGGGTGTGAGGTCACAAGAAATTTCCGTTGATGGCAATGTACAGATTGCACATTTTGACCATTTCGAATTTACAGGAACCGGAAGAAAGATATCACCACATATAAATTCGTTTATTCACTTTGCCGCCAATGACCTCAATAATGACGTGATAACTGGCGTGTTAACACCGTTTAACATGACACTGGCTATTACTACAGTTGAAACGGGTAATACTATCCATAGTGCTATGCTGAACTATAACATTATTCGTGAACAGGAACAACGCAGTCCGAATCGTACGATCCGTATTGCCATACTTTCTGGGGATTCACAGATCACCGCGACGATTGTCAGGCAACTGTTTCATAAACAAACACCGCAAATTTCATTAGATGAAAGAAGTGAAATGTTCACAGATTTTTCTCTGTTCAACAGAGTCTGTTGGAAATGGAGCCAGATATATAAATATTTTATTCACTTATGCGTGACTAGTTACTGGACGCGCCTGGCTCTATTGAGAACCTCAAATATCTATGTGTCGCCTTCATTGAAAAGTTATGCTCGAATTCATGATATCGATCTTACTGAAGTGATAATCGATAACGAAAAGGTTTCGTGGACGTCAGAAGTTTCCGATGTGCTTAATGTTATAGAGTACGCCATGAGGTTGGTGAAGGCTAAAGAAGTGAAAGTCATCGCTTGTTTTGCCGACCACACGCAGATTCCAATTATACTACGTATCGCTTATGAACAGGGTCTATCCTCCAGGCATGGTTATCAGTGGATATTTGTCAGCGAATCAGCGTGGGAATATCCTTTCAAGAATACATATTCATATGATATCTTTCCAAAAGCATCTAAATATTACGGGGGCACAATTCTACTTATGGATACATACAACACCAGTTTCATGCATACAAAAGACTGGGAAAGGGTTCTGAGATACTATTTCACAGTGGATAGATCATTCAACTTCGGATTAAAAGCTGTGTATCCTAATGAAGATACAAGCGCTCGAATGGCGTTAGGTTATGATGCCATCTGGTTATATGCTGTAGCTTTGAAGAACATAGTTTCCAAAAGTCTTACAGCAACAACAGAAATGATCACTAAAGAATTAACAAACGTCAAAATTGAAGGTCTATCAGGTACTTTAAAGCTAGACAAAGACGGTGATAGGGAGAGATTTGCGGCAAATATTCGAATAATCGATTCCAGTAAATATAATGAACCCCTGGAAAAGGTTGCCCCATTATATAAACATATTATGAATACACACGATAACAAATACATCGAATATATATACGAGGGTTATGAAAACAGACTTTATCATAATATAAAAATCTTATCAACCGAGCCCCCTCTATCACCAGTGTATAATATCCGTAGATTTATATCAGTGACAGGAAGGCTGAATAAAGATGATTTCCAATTTATCAAATACCGCGATGAATCAGGGCACCCGGAAGTTATGTATCGCATGGAAAGAGTACTTCCCCCCTTCACTTGCGAAAATCCTTGTGGTCACCATCCGTCTATTTACAATGTGAACAGTTTCGAGAGTGGAACGTGCCAATCAATGAACAAGTGTAACTGCAGTAATGGATATTTCGGTAATTTTTGCCAGAAGATTGTATGTAATTGTAAATACGGTCACTGTCATTTCCCGTTTAAATGCATCTGCTTTGAAGGATACACTGGTAAAAAATGCCATATTCCTATTTGCGCAGGTGGCTGCTATAATGGCAGGTGCGTGAGACCTGATGAGTGCAAGTGTTTTGAACTCTATTGGATCGGTCAAGCATGCGATACACATCTGATGGAGATTCTGGCGCCTTTAACTATAAACGTCATTCTGTTCATATATCTGGGTTACTTATTTTTCATTTTCTTTCGGAGACGTATTGAACGTACGGCTGCACTTTCTAATATGAAATGGATAGTAGATTGGGAAGATGTACAACAGATACCTCAAAATTCCGCCTTGCTTAAAAGCATGAGATTTAGTAATGCTGGCGGAGCGTTGACAAATGATATATACAATTGGAATAAACGAATGTGGATTCTGCGGAAAATAAATTCGAACACAATTAACCAAGATGACGTGAGTGTCCGCCTTGAGATGGTGGAATTGATTAATTTAAATCACCAAAACTTAATCACATACGGCGGAGCATGTATCGTTTACCCCAATGTATGCTTGCTTGTAGAAATAGCCCAAAAAGGAGGCTTGAGTGAAGTTTTACTCAACGATGAAATAAAACTGGATTGGAACTTCCGTTTCTCGTTTCTGAAAGACATTTGCCGAGGAATGAATTTTCTGCACACGAAGACTAAAATTGGTTCACATGGTCGCCTCAAATCATCCAATTGTCTCCTGGATAACCGCTGGTGCATTAGAATATCAGGCTTTGGAGCACCGACGATTCGCTATGGACCTTACTTAATAGAAAAGAACGAAACGGAAAAGTCAAAGCAATGCAATTCAATGCAAGAAGAACTGCTTTGGACAGCGCCAGAAATATTGGAAACAGCGTCATGCCTCAATGATGTTAAAATGGGCACCAAAGAAGGTGACGTATATTCATTTGGGATCATCGCATCGGAGATCGCTACACGAGACATTCCATTCGCATATGAACGATGTTATCTATCTACTTGTACGTTGATCGACCTCATCGTTAACCGAGATAACCCTTTGCTCTCAAATGATCTAAAAATTTGGCAATCACTTGAGAAGGACATGGATATAGTGCGCCCATATATTCATGACGACTACCTCACCGGAACAAGGACAGAGAAGTTAAAATTTAAGAAAATGCTTAACGATGTATGGGCTAACGACCCGCTTGCGAGGATGACATTTCAAAAAATAGCCACGGTGCTAGACAATTTATTTCCAATTCAAGAAGAATTGATGGACAATTTGATGCATATGCTAGAATCGTATTCGAAGAATCTTGAACGGGTCGTATTGGAGAGAACTGACGCGCTTGAAGCAGAAAAAACAAAGGTGGAAAACATTGTGAGCCAAATGCTGCCGAAAACCGTAATCGAAGAGTTGAAGTACGGTAACAAAGTTGAACCGGAACATTTTGAATGCGTCACCGTTTACTACAGCGACATTGTTGGCTTTACAACGATTGCAAAGAATATCCAGCCTATGCAAGTTGTGGATCTTTTGAACGATTTGTATATCCTGTTTGACAGTATTCTCGCAAAGTACGATGTCTACAAAGTGGAGACCATCGGAGATGCTTACGTGGTGTCAAGCGGAGTTCCAATCTTGAATGGTAACTTACATGCTGGAGAAATTGCCACCGCATCTTTAGACCTGATGTCCGCTGTAATGATGATAGAGACTCCCCAACTAATCAATTTAAAATTGCAACTACGATTAGGCATCAACACAGGCCCTGTAGTTGCTGGCGTTGTTGGTCTCACGATGCCTCGCTATACTTTATTCGGGGAGACGATGCAAATAGCTTCCACCATGGAGTCGTCGTCAAAGCCAATGCACATTCAAATTAGTGAATATACTGTGAAGATACTTAACCAACTCGGGGGTTATTTCACAAAATATCGCCGGAATATGACTGTTTGTGGGAAAGACATTAACACTTATTTTCTAATTGGGAAAAGCAATTATGCAAAACCACTGCCAGTGTTTATAGAAGATGAAAAGCAGGAAAAAATGAACGATATATGATGCATGAAGCAGACAAACACTTCCATACCCTTGAAGTACATTTTTTGTAAATTTGTATTATTTTCATTATTCTTCTTATCATCGATACTGTATTTGAATAAAGTGTTCAGGCCACTATCGAAGGTTTTGTAGATCAATTTCTCGATAAGTGCCACGTGAATTAGTCATCATAACTGATGTAGAAATCTAATAATCTCAGCGAACGTTATTTTGATGTCCGTCTGCGTCACTCATATCTTAAGTTTGAAATTTAAGTTAAGAAGTAAATAATTAGTTAAGATAACATAATTCTTTCTATCCTAAATCCATTCTCTCCATATAAAGCCTTGAAGAAACTCAGCGAACGTCTTCGTGTGTTATTGAAAAGAGGCGACAATGAAGAGAATAAAAAGAAATCCGTATAAACACGTCACGTATGTATAAAGACGCTTATTGTTTGCGTTGTTGAAAATGTTACAATGTTAGTAGTGTAAAGTTTGTAGACGCACATCATAAAAATAGACAGTTTCATTGTCATTAAGGAGACGAACAACTTCTTGCTACATATTGTTACATATGAGATTTCAAGTAGTCTTTCTTGTGCCATGACTTTTTGGTGACTCTAGAAGGATTTATATTAGTTATTACCATAATAAAGGCGGAATTATCGACCCCATCACAAATAATTATAATTTTTTTTTTTTTACAGAGGAGTCACCACATTATTAAGGTGTATGGTAGCAATTGAGATAGTAGTGTAGTAACCGTTTGTGGTGGAATTTTTGGTATAATTAGATTATTTACGAAGATTGCTCAATAACAACTTGTTTACTTTGGACTTAGAAGACGACACTATTGTTTAGTCAGTTGGAAAACAGGGTAAATATAGCCATACGCTGCAACAGAACACCGACCACTCTAATTTAGTTTTTGAAAGGTAATCGAGGTCGCTGACAACGAATCTGATAATCAAACCCGTTGGAAAATTACCGTTTGCATGGTATTAACCCCTGAACCCAGGGACTATTTTCCGCCATTTTACAGCTTCCGCTTACGCTACGCGCCAGCGCGCGATTACATAAACGACGGCTATTGAATGTGCCTTCACGTAGCAAACTGCCTTTTCACATGGTGTACGAATTTTTTTTTTTCATTTAAAATTATATTAAAAAGAAGAAAAGCACTCCGAGTACTGGGGAGGGTTATTTCAGAAAAGAATTTCCAATTTTTTTTTTCATTGGCGGAAAATTTAAAATTCTAAAACAAAATTAAAATAAAATATATTATGTAGTACTTTTTGGGCGGGATTTTTTTGTCTTACGTAGTTTTTATGCGGTTTACGAAAAAATAAGCACCAAACATTTTTATGTTATTCGTTCATTTTTTGGGAGGCGGGGGGTCCAATTATAGAACTTATGTAGCTTAAAAGGTGCTTCTGTTGTTTAATTACCCGTTTTCCCGTAAGTAACGCGACGACATTTACCGATTAGAATACATTTTAACATTTTTAGGAGATTTTACTGTTTTCTGTTTACATTGGGGGAGAATGCAGGGGGGGGGGGCAGGGTGCTGTTGGGGCGCGCGTGCCCCATCACCACCTCCGTCTTCTCCCCAATATAAAAAATAATCCCCCAAAAGTACTACATTGTATTGTTTAAAAATTTTGTTTTAGACAATTTTTTTCTTCGTATTTTAAATTATCCGCCAAAAAAAAAAAAAAAAAAAAAAAAATTAATTCTGTTCTGAGGAAAAAAAAAAATGTCTTTCCGACATTCCCCTTACTGGGAGTGCTGTTATTTTTTCATATAATTATAATGTTCCACAAAAGATTCGTACGCCATTTGAAAAGGCAGTTTGCTACGTGAAGGCACATTCAACAGTGTATGTTAAGGCGCGCTCGCGCTTAGCGTAAACGGAAGCTGTAAAATAGTGCAAAATAGTCCCTGGGTTCAGGGGTTAATACAATGCAACGGTAAATGTGCGACGGTTTTGATTATCATATTCATTGTCAGCGACCTCGATTACCCCTAAAAAACTACATTAGAGTGGAGGGGGTTGTAGTATATCAGTATATTTACCGAAAATAGACCAGCAGAACAGAGTTCCACGGGTGGGCAGTTCTAGGAAAGAAGCTTTGTTGTAAAGTAAAATTGATTCTTCATAATTTTTGCTGTACTCTCACGAAGAAAACTCATAAAAATCTCACATTTTTACTTTTCGTAAAACCGGTGAATTTACAAAAACATCCTCAAATAGCTAAAAACCTGGAAAAATGGAACCTAATGTTTTTACTACATAATTTGAGATAAACAATGAAAACGATGCGATTTTTAAAATTCTCTCCAAAATTAAAAAAAAAATGATCAATTTCGCTAATTTATTTACAAAATTATTCAAAAAAAATCTGAACTATATATAAACTGAAATATAATGATGTACAAAATTAAAAAAAGTTATTTTTGACCCTCTCGCTTCCTTACGCAATCTTATCAGAATTTTCGGCACTTGTACAGTTTAATTAAGACATTAAGAGAAATGAAAATATTGAAAAAATGTTATATTGTACTTATCCGTTATGGAATGAAGTTTTCCGAAAAAAAAAATTCGCTTAATTTTATCAAGTATTTTTTTTTTTTTATAGCAAAGAAACAATTTATAATATCGAGCAAAAGGTTCGATTTTTAGGAAGAAAAGCTAGTATTAAAGATGGGGAGGGAATGTCGGCGCTTTAAACAGAGTTATCTCCCCGTTCACATAAAAACGTGTTTTTCTGCTGTAAGAAAAAAACAAAACAAAAAAAAAACTACTCGATCAAATTAAGTGAAATATTTTTCGGAGATCTTCAGTCCAAAATGGATACCCACAATATAACCTTTTTTCGATATTTTCATTTTTTTTAAAATCTTGACAAGTACCGAATTTGCTTTCATAGTTTTGTACATATTAAACTATAATGGAATGATGGAATAAAAGATCTTTAATTTTGGGTTTCAATCGTTGCCGATTTGTATGATGTTTTTTTTTTATTTTTCGTAAAAAAAAAAAGAAATTGGAAAATATATTAAAATTATTTAAGTTTAACGAAAAAATTCCTTTATTTGTAAATTACATTTAATAGTTTTTGTCTGTGAATTTAGAAAAGATTTCTGAAATAATTTATTTTTTAATGATCGAATTTTTCAGAGTTCATGAAGAAAATAGGAAAAATGGCCCTTTAAAACTTATTATGAATAAACAGACAGTCTTACTGTTAATAATAAATTTTAACAAATTATCTAGTTTTGTAATAGTGAATAATTAAAAATATATTTAGTATTCGAACGTGAATAATTATTTCTATGGTAGGCCGATGGCACAAAAATTTGTTTGCACTTCGCTGATAAATTTTTTTTTCTTTTAAGAACAAAAATATAATTTCTAAACCAAGTAACTGAAACATTTATGAGTTAATTAAATTTCTTTGTGCACGGCATGTTTTACAATGTGTTAATGTTAAAGAAAAACGTTACTTTTAGTTTATAAGTTCATACAAAAATTTGAATTGAAAAGATAATTTAAGGATTTAGTTAAGATTAAAAAAAAGCTCAGTTTTAGGAATTAAAAATTGATATTTCCTAGAATAAAGAGGAATTTAATAAAAAATAATTTAAATATTACTTTTTTCGGGCTACAATATACGATATTAAAAATTAATAATAAATGAAATGTTGTCAGTTTATGGCCTTATATCAAACCGGAAGTTAATTGTTTTAGCTGTTGTCTGCTTATACGTTATATAATTAAATAACCCTCGTGTTATTTCTTCTGCTCTTCACATCACCAATTTCTTGGGTAAGTTCGACACTGTTGTCCAAACTTCCAACTTCCAAACGCAACGATCTTTTTCACTGACTTCCACACGTCCGTATAAGTAACGCACTTGCTCTCAACTCCAAAGCACTTCTGCTGATCGAACTTACTTCTTCAAAATTCAACTTCAAAATGAATCTCCTCTGAAAAATCAACCCTCTTTTATCTCCAACCAGGAGCATTTCATCTACATATCAGAGCAAGCATATAAAGAGATAAGGCAGCCATTTTGGTTTCTTTTTCTTCATTCATTTCGTTCAAAAACCGACCCGTTGAATTATGCACACTTGCTAGTTAGGTAAGTCACTATTTACCTACACCCTCCCATGATCTCATGATCACAAGCAAGGCAGGGGGTCAGTCATCTTTGTCGGGTACTTCTTCGAAGAATCAAGGGCAGCACTTCCTCGTAGCCATCTTCCTCATTACCACCGTTATTGCCACCAGTCTGTTCTATTATCCCCTCTCGTGGTTCCATAGGCGGTGTTTCACAATCAGAACAGGGAGAGGGCAGTATCCGTCTTTGTCAGGTACTTCTTCGAAGAATCGGAAGCATCACTTCCTCGGTTCCATCTTCCTCAGTATGTTCCATCATCCCCTCTCGTGGTGCTATAGGCGGTGTTTCACAATCACGGAGGGTGGGCAGTATTCGTCTTTCTCGGGTATTTCGATGAGGAACTGGAGGCATTACTTCCTCGTGTTCATATTTCTCATTGGTATTGCCACCAGTATGTACCATCATTCCCTCATCTGGTTCTGTAGGTAGTGTTTATATGCTCACCTGAAGGGGCAGTAGGCGATCAGGATCATCCCTGAACTGTATGTGATCCTCCTTATCGTCCTCAGAACATGAAGAGGTATAACAGGGGCGGGTATCTTTTACGTGACGTGTACACCATCAATCAACATAGTCTGTGAACTTATGATTTTATCTATTTTTCCTATGCAAAATTTTGCAGTGCACCCAGCATTATGGGGTTTTAACCAAATACGGTCTTCCACTTGATATGGTGTGTTGACAACGCTAACCACTGATGGTGTGACATCTATTCCTTTTACACGCTGTTCTTAGCGGTAAATCCCATTGGCTGGTGGAGTTGCTGGTGTTGCATCGTCCTTGGGTGTCACATTATATCAGTACACAGCTTCTGGAATAGAGCACTGTGTCCTGGTCGCAATTCTTTTGATGGTGCGGTGACACCGCTCCGCTATACCGTTACCTTCGGGAAAATATTCACATCAGTAACGCATACTAATCCCCCATTCGTGAGTGAATTTCTGAAATTCTTGATATCGAAATATAGTGGCATTATCAGTCAGGATTTCAAGCGGATCACCACGTTCAAGAAAGACGGCTCTCAACTTCGTATAATGCTAGATGCATCCTGTCATGTCAACAGGCGCCATATCGTGAAACGTGTCGGGCTACAATCTTTCAAGGTCAAAAAATGCCTGCCCTCATAATGCGTTACAACCATCTTTACCCGATACCAGTTGTTCTCCACCGCAAGCTTCTTTTGCCATTAGGATGGTGCCGGATCAATTCGCTGACACTCTTCGCACGAGCGTATGGCTGCCTTGATTGACACCCTTGTAGTTGCAGGACACACTCTTCGGACAAAATATGCGGTCCTCTGAATTCCGGGATGCCGACTCTGCTGATGTATTGTACGGATCTAGTCAGGTGTTAATTGATCTGTTACGGTCGCGCATGTTGTGGAGGATCAAATCCCTGTCTCATTACATCAATCCACCTCTTTGGTACTCTAGTCAAGCTATCAGTCAAATTCTGCACTGACAAAACTAAGGTAATGTCCACCTACAAGCTGTTTTCGTCAACGAGACACTTTATTATCGCCAGTCTCTTTCGTACTAATATCTCACTTGCAGCTCTGATCTTAAATCAAGCCTTTCCAGTCAAGGTGTCGGTCAACCAGTGGTAAACACACAATGAGTCAGTGTGGAGATGCACAACCTTGGCCTGCCATTGCAATGCAAGATTAAGGCCTTTTAACGTGGTACCAAGTTCTGCCAAATTTATATGCTGGGCATCATTTTTCGAACAAAGCCAGCATGCATCTTCCACAACAGCACCTAATTGTTTCAACACAACACTTGTAGCCAGTGAACTTGTGTCAAGCCATGCATTCAGTTCGTTTCTAGATACTTGCCATTCACCTCGGGCAAGGTCGTTCCTATATACTCTGGTCAACGTTTTGGCCATCGTTCGCTGGAGAGAATCATCATCCACCATGTCGTCCCATCCTTTGGTTACTGCAGTTACTCATCTTTTTAATACTCCTGTTGCTGATCGGAGCGATTCACAGACAGGTAGATGTCCTACTAATTTACCGCAAATAGAATACACAATGCGCCTTGTCAATACACTGGGTAACTCTGGAATCGGGCTCCCTCGTTTCCATCGCAAAGTATTGCTTTCCTCCCAGACCTCTAGGCCTAACACGGGAACCCCATCCTTTAAGCGCTTAGGGTCTTTGCTTATTACCCCAAACGATTCCATTTTTAATCGAACCGCTTCTGCAGACATTATATCCTCATTAACGTAGATGCCGTAAATGTAACCTGAAACAGCTTTTGCTGTGGTCTCATCCTGCATCAAAACAGTTTTAATAATTGTTGCCATTATTAAGGGTGTTACGTTTAGGCCAACACCTAAACGTGTCAAACAATATCGTTTTCCCTTAATTATCACTGTCTGAAATGGCCATAATTACTCATGGACACGTATCTGCAGGTAGGCTCTCTTCAAATCCAGCAGAGTTACATTACTCTCTTTCTGACGCCACTTTCTTAGTTTAGCAGCGCACACATCTGCGTTTCCGGTGAAAGCATCAACATGTTGATTCAATTCTCGGTAATCCATTACGCACCGAATTTTGTCTTTAGTAGGTTGTTCAACAGCGATCAGCGGAATTAATCCTTTGGGTGGTCCCAGACGTTCCTGTGGGTACAGTATTAATCAATCGTTATTAATCCACGTCTGAAGTTCTTCATATGCGACTCTATTCTTGGTAGAAACTGCATACTCTGAAATCGTGTTGCCTGGCTCATGGTCCACTTTCACTTTGTAGTTCACGCCCTTTCGTTGTCATCAAATGTAGCATAGAAGTCCTTTTCTTCAATAGACATGGCTGCACAGACTTCTTTCCCTTCTCCAAGCATTACACCTCCAGCCGCCGTGATTATGATGCCTCCTAGTGCTTGTATTGCATCAATTCCAATCAACATATCGTAGCCAAGGTTTTTTTTTCTTGCATCACCAGAACGTCAACTTCGGCTCTGTCCCCCTTCTCAGTACAGATCGTGACATGCTCGGGATAAGCCATTGATGGTCATAATGCAGACTGGTTGCTTCCGCCACATCTGACAGCAATGTATACTAACTATAGACCGGGAATACCCCGTGTCTACGAGTGCCGAACACTGTACATCGTCAATTTTAACACCAATGACCGGCAATCCTGTGCTTATTGGTTGACAGGGTGAAAGGATGGCAATAGTACCTTGCTCCCAACTTCGTTTCCCGAACAATTGCGAGATATGTGCCCAAACTTATTGCAGCGATTGCATTGTACTGTTGTCTATGCTCGTGGATATACACCCTCTCCTATCACTTCGACACTCCTTAACAAAATGATTGACCTCCCCACATTTATAGCAACTGACCTCTGACTTCCTTCGGAAACTGTGGCTCGTGATGTCTAGTCGACCGAGAGACCTCCATATTGAATTTTCAACGCCTCTGTGTAGAATTCTGTTGAAAAGCAAAAAGAAGCTTGCATGCGCGAGAAAGAAAGACAAAATCAAGATTTCTATCTACTGGAAGTTAATTTCATAAAAGTTACAGTTCTTTTTTGCATATGTACATCGTTTAGTCACCAAAATATTAAAGTTCATAATTACCTTTCCTCTGCTCACTGAATGGCTAGCCAGGATGGCGGACAGGGGGGGGGTCAGGCGTCAGGAGTTGTTTCTTCTGACATTTCGGCGCAAAATCTGTCTGATTCGAACGGGCATTGGCTTTTTATAGTAAGGTCACAGGTTGGGGTTTGGCGATCCACTCAACCAATCAGCGATACGTTTCCTGGGGAATCCCCATATACATTTGCGTGTGTGCACTTCCCCAATAGACTAGAGTTTTGCAATCTGAGACCAAACTGAAATCATCTTCACACGACCTGGGAGGTCAACCCTTGTCAATTTCCTTGCTTAGAACCCAGGACACCTGCTGGGCCGGCGTTCTCCAGGCAAGATGAATGTCATTGCCCCTTATTCTAACATTTCCTGTCATTTGTTTTCAAACAATATATATATATATATATGTATATATATATATATATATATATATATATATATATATATATATATATATATATATATATATATCTGGCTTTGTCAATAAAAGAAATATATATCTCAATATTTTAATTTAAGAATTTTGATATTTGCTGTTGTTCGGGATTCAATTAAACAATCTTAGCATATTTACCCGATTTTCCTCAGGTCACAGGGGCAAATCACTCCCACAAGTCGATCATGTTACACTGCTGCAATTGGTTCCTGTTCCTTACAGATGTTTAGAGCTCGGGCCAATAACTCGTCTATTGTCAATTCATCAATTCGTGACGATGCCCACAACAGTTTACTGATGTCAGGTAAGCCTACTAACTAAAAAGGCACAACTTAATATCTTGTCGTTGACCCCACTAAACGCTACAGATAACTTTCGTAAGTCGGCTAGGTACACGTCAACCGTGTGTTAGGGAATAGATCGAGAGAGAGAGAGAGAGAGAGAGAGAGACAGACAGAGAGAGGTGATGTAAATTATATTGTAGACACGTTAACCGGAAGTCAGGATCAGCTGATCGGATTGCGTGTGAGTCACGTGATCAGGTTAGCTGAATCGTTGAGATTTGGTTTGGACTTAGAAGGCAACGGACGGCTTCACAGACGTCTCATCCCTTCACTGATGGGGGGGGGGGAAGCTGACGTGTACCACGCAAGCCAGAGATTCACTTTCCATCCTTCTCCGAGACATCTGGAAAGTGAAATAAAAACTATAAGACCAATTCATCGTTTGGAGTGAAATGAATCTTCGTCCCCAAAACAGGTACCAGTCTCCCTCCAAGACGAGATGAATTCAGATGGAACAACATCCACGACGCAGAAGGTATGTGTAAAATACATGTACCACACACACGCGCGCGCGCACACACACACACACACACAACGGCATATGAACAAATATACAGAACAACTAGACGATCACACGACGTTAACCCTGATTAGACGACCACACACGGTCCCCTTTATGATACAACAACACAACACGTTTCCTTGGTGTGAAGTCGCCGGCTCGTACACTGTTGCCATGCAACAACCAAATGCTGTATACAGGCTCTGCCTGATTTCACCCCAGTCTGGTTCATCCCCGATTTGCTAGTAGACTGCAACCTCAACGGTGAACCTCAAGAGGATGACTGTGGATGGTTCTTTAATTTTGCACAGTTTATAGATTTTCTTAGCTTTCTCAACCCATTCGACGAGACGGTCCAGTGGTAGATCCATCAAACTCGGGTATACAGGCGAAAGTCGAATCCGTCCAATTTTTTTTCTATTTTTGAGTCATCGCACATCAAAGGCCGAAATAGCTTATAATTAAATAACCCACGTGTTATTTCTACTGCCTTCATGTCACCAATTTCTTGGTGAAGTTCGACACTGTTGTCCAAACTTTCAACTTCCAAACGCAACGATCTGTATACGTAACGCACCTTCTCTCAACTAGGTAAGTCACGCGAATTTCTCTACACGTGATATTTGCTTGTATATACACATCTATATATCTTTTTCATAATATTTTAAGCGAAAGCTAAGACTTTAACTATTATATTTCACTTGAATAATGATTAAACAAAAATTTAACAAGTTTTTTTCTTGATATTTTTAATATTTTATAAGGCCGCTTTTCCATATGTTTACGGCGCCATTGTTATTTTCTCATTTAAAAAATGTTTTGCCTATTTTGTAACGTTCAAATCAAATGTCGTCCGTTTATATGCGATTTACACATTGATTCAATATAGAGTAAAATTGCGATGAATTATTTTAATTTTACTAGTTTTTACTTGTATTTTTTGTTATGGGTGTCATTAGTGCCATACCTAATTTATATGGTGAAGTATGCAGAGAGTAAATGCGGTATTATGGCATTTGTTGGATGATAATGGCAGTGTAAAGATTATAAGGCCCATTCACTGGCTATCCCGGTTATGAATAATGTAACAGTCTTTAGACATAAAGGTCATCTGTGAATACATTAAAGCAGATTCTGTCAGACAAAATGTCCACTGGCAGTTGATTTACAGACTGACTCTGCATGTGTGCATCGCCAGGTAATTGCCACCTTGTCTAAACAGACATAATTGCGCACCGAAACATCCGATATGTTGATCAAACAACGGCTGACAACATCCCTAGTGTTGGTCTCTGAATATGACCTGCAGATTGATGTCAGGCTTGTCAAATATCGAGATAACCGAACAGATCAGTTTACAACCATTCCGCAACGATGGCAGTATGAAATTTGCATATTGACAGTACCCAGAGAACCTGTGTGCGCTGTGGCCGAGGAACGGAAAGTTCTTCAGATACTGTGAGGTTGCTCTGACAAGGTTTTTGCCCTCGGCAGAATGAAAGAAAACCAAACAGAAAATCACAACAAGCTCACCTTAAAACTTCAACGTAAATTTTATTAAAGTAAAAAAAAGGTCCATATTTGCCACTATGGGCTGGTAACGTCCCCGAAGGGAATAATAGTTTGCTTCGATAAAGAGTGGGTTGAAATTCCCGCTGACGAAGTAGTGCGCAGGTTGGAAATGTTGAGGTGTCTTCCAAGATGGATGCTGCTAGCTGGGCATACACGAGGAGTCCTTCGTGGACAAGGCAGGTCAAACCGTAGACTTTAATTTCGTCTTGACAGACATTAAATTGTAGCACAAGCGTGCAAATATAATTCGCCCTACTTAAGGGCATTGGTAATTGCAATGATAATGTTCTGCTCCACGTTTAGGCATTAAAACGTCTCAAACCAACAAAGTATTTTTCGCTGCCTCACTTCTAGTGAGAAATCCTCATCTGTCCATCCCTGCGTCTTTTTGGATTCTGCTCTGAAAAGGTGAATTTTGGCGCCGTGTCATTCTCGGCAGTTAGTTATAACATGCAATTTGATTGTTTAAAACAAATCTGTGGCCGGAGAAACTGTCTAATAAAAAGCTTGCTTATTTCTGCAGAGTTTCTTACAATACAGACTGTCCACCAATCCAGCAGGTGAAGAGAACACCGTGCTTTGTGAACTTCGCCAAACCAGGAATAACTAAAGCCGAGATGCGATCACTAGTTAGGGATTGCAGAGAATGCCAGTCAATTAATCCAGCCTCGGTGCATGTGACGGTTTGATGTCAAAGAAAGCTGTAGTAGCCGTTTTGCGATTTGGAAGCTCTTGCCTCAATCAACTCTGCTAGCATCATCAAGCGGTTAGAAACAGTGTTTTATGAACGGAGGACCGCCAATTGAGATACTTACTTACAGACAATGGCGCAAAGTTTCGTGGTGAAAGATATGTTGAGTTTGCACCGTTATGGGGTGTATATGTACGATTTCGATGCGCTGACGTACCATCACGAAACGAAATAGTAGAGAGATTCAATCGCATGAACAAGCGCGTTGCTAAGTCTTGTAGACTGTATATTAGCACAATATTACACCAAAAGGAAAGAAAACAGCCTCGACTGTTTTTGTTTTGCTAATATAACCTGCAGCTAGAGAAGCCGCGCTAAGAGTATAAATGCAGCATTTGTAGCTGATACAGTACTTTCTAATTCATACATGACAGGAGATGGTGTCTTTGTCAAACATCCGAACGGACAATGTAGGACGCAGATCAGCTTACACACTATGCACTGCTGACGTAACTCGTCACTTTAATAGTTAAACGTACTGTGACAAAGATAAACAGCCCATACTAAGCTTCTGTTTTTTTTTTTATTGCAAAGTGCCACTTGGATGTAGAGTGCTTCCATTTGAGACATAGTTTGAAGGGACACTGTGTAGGGAGTTGAGCAGTAATATGCCTGTTCAGATCACACTTGTCAGTAAAGTCGTGTTTTGCGGGTGGTTTATGCTTTGACTATTTAAGTAGCGAGTTACGTCAGCAGTGCATAGTGTGTTGCAACCGGATTCTGTACCTGACTATCGAAGTGGCGAGTTGTGTCAGCTGTGCGTCGTGTTTTGCGGGTTGTTTTTGATTTGACAATAAAAGTAGCGTGTAACATCAGCAGTGCATAGTGTGTTCCAAGATGATTCTGTACCTTACTATTGAAGTGGCGAGTTGTGTCAGCTGTGCGTCGTGTTTTGCGGGTTGCTTTTGATTTGACTATTAAAATAGCGTGTAACGTCAGCAGTGCATAGTGTGTTACAAGATGATTCTGTAACTTACTATTGAAGTGGCGAGTTGTTTCAGCTTTGAGTCATGTTTTGTGGGTTGTTTTTGATTTGACTATTAAAATAGCGTGTAACGTCAGCAGTTAATAGTGTGTCCCAAGATGATTCTGTACCTTACTATTGAAGTGGCGAGTTGTGTCAGCTGTGCGTCGTGTTTTGCGGGTTGTTTTTGATTTGACTATTAAAATAGTGTGTTACGTCAGCAGTGCATAGTGTGTTCCCAGATGATTCTGTACCTTACTATTGAAGTGGCGAGTTGTGTCAGCTATGCGTCGTGTTTTGCGGGTTGTTTTTGATTTGACTGTAAAAATAGCATGTAACGTCAGCAGTGCATAGTGTGTTCCATGATGATTCTGTACCTTACTATTGAAGTGGCGAGTTGTGTCAGCTGTGCGTCGTGTTTTGAGGGTTGTTTTTGATTTGACTATTAAAATAGTGTGTTACGTCAGCAGTGCATAGTGTGTTCCCAGATGATTCTGTACCTTACTATTGAAGTGGCGAGTTGTGTCAGCTGTGCGTTGTGTTTTGAGGGTTGTTTTTGATTTGACTATTAAAATAGCGTGTAACGTCAGCAGTGCATAGTGTGTCCCAAGATGATTCTGTACCTTACTATGAAAGTGGGGACTTGTGTCAGCTGTGCGTCGTGTTTTGTGGGTTGTTTTTGATTTGACTGTTAAAATAGCATGTAACGTCAGCAGTGCATAGTGTGTTCCAAGATGATTCTGTACCTTACTATTGAAGTGGCGAGTTGTGTCAGCTGTGCGTCGTGTTTTGCGGGTTGTTTTTGATTTGACTATTAAAATAACGTTTAACGTCAGCAGTGCGTAGTGTGTTCCAGGATGATTCTGTACCTTACTATGAAAGTGGGGACTTGTGTCAGCTGTGCGTCGTTTTTTGCGGGTAGTTTTTGATTTAACTATTAAAATAGCGTGTAACGTCAGCAGTGCATAATGCGTTCCAAACTGATTCTTTACCTTACTATTGAAGTGGCGAGTTGTGACACTGTGCGTCGTGTTTTGCGGGTTGTTTTTTATTTGAGTATTAAAATAGCGTGTAACGTCAGCAGTGTATAGTGTTTTCCAAGATGATTCGTTACCTTACTATTGAAGTGGCGAGTTGTGTCAGGTGTGCGTCGTGTTTTTCGGATTGTTTTTGATTTGACTATTAAAATAGCGTGTAACGTCAGCAGTACCTAGTGTGTTCCAAGATGATTCTGTACCTTTCTATTAAAGTTGAAAGTTGTGTCAGCTGTGCGTCGTGTTTTGCGGGTTGTCTTTGATTTGACTATCACAATAGCGCATAACATCAGCAGTGCATTGTGTGTTCCAAGATGATTCTGTACCTTACTATTGAAGTGGCGAGTTGTGTCAGCTGTACGTCATTTTTTGAGGGTAGTTTCTATTTCACTATTAAAATAGCGTGTAACGTCAGCAGTGCATAATGCGTACCAAACTGATTCTGTACCATACTATTGAAGTGGCGAGTTGTGTCAGCTGTGCGTCGTGTTTTGCGGGTTGTTTTTGATTTGAGTATTAAAATAGCGTGTAACGTCAGCAGTGCATTGTGGAGAAATGCGTGACTTACCTGGAAAGACCACGTGCGGGTCGGTCACCAAAAATAAATAAAAAGAAAGAAAAGAAACGGTCAAGACTCTTATTTATAGAGTAGTGATCACGTGAGTTAGAAGAATATGCAAATAGAGGTGAACGATTTTGCGATATAAAAAGCCTGTGTTGTTAAGAGGAGGGGCAGACTGTTGGCAGAAGTCAGTGCTGTCAGACGTGCTTTAGAGTGTTGTTATTATATGCTGTGTTCGAACGTTGGGAGAGAGAAAAGAGAAGAGGAGGAACCAAGAAGACATTCTGCAGATACTTGACTTTGTGTTGGTTTAAAGCTATTTCGGCTCTTGGTGTGCGGTTACTAACAATGGACAGATTCGACATTCGCTTAATACCCGAGTTCGACGGATCTACCACTGGACCGGCTGTCGTTGAATGGATTGAAAAGGCAGAGAAAATCTGTACCGTTTGGTGGGGTCAACGATAAAATATTAAGCTGTGCTTTTTTGGTAGGCCTACCCGAGGAGGTCAGTAAACTGTTGCGGGCATCATCAAGAATCGATGAATTGTCAACTGATGAGTTATTGGCCCGAGCTCGAAACATCTGTAAGGAACAGGAACCAATTGCAGCAGCAGCTCGTTTTCGACATGAAGGTAATGTGGACTCTCTTCCAGATAGTAATAAGCATGCCACCCCAGTGTGCTATAAATGTGGGGAGGCCAATCATTTTGCTAAAGAGTGCCGGAGTGATAGGAGAGGTGTATATCCACAATCAAAGAGACCAGTGCAATGCTATCGCTGCAATAAGTTTGGGCACATATCTTGCAACTGTTCGGGAAACGAAGTTGGGGGCAAGGTACTATCGCTACCCTTGCCCCCTGCCAACCAATAAACACAGGATTGCCTGTCATTAGCGTTAAACTTGATGATGTGCAGTGTTCAGCACTTATAGACACGGGGTGTTCCCGGTCTATAGTTAGTGCCCATTGCTGTCCGGTGTGGCGGAGGAACCCAGTCGGCGTTATGACCATCAATGGCTTATCACGGGTATGTTGTGGTGAAGGGACAGTCACAATCTGCACTGAGAAGGGTGACACAGCTAAAGTTGACGTTCTGGTGATGCAGGAGAAACCCCTTGGCTACGACATGTTGCTTGGAATTGATGCAATACAAGCACTAGGAGGCGTTACAATCACAGCAGCTAGAGGTATCAGGCTTGGAGAAGGGAAAGACGTCTGTGCAGCCATGTCGATTGACGAAAAGGACTTCTGTGCTACATTTGATGACAACGAAAGGGTGTGGACTGCAAAGTGGAAGTGGGCCATGGGCCAGGAACCAGATCGGCTGTGCAACACGATTCCAGAGTATGCAGTTTCTACCAAGAATAGGGCCGCATATGAAGAAGAACTTCAGATGTGGATTGACAACGGTTGGTTAATACCATACCCACAGGAACGTCTGGGACCACCCAAGGGATTAATTCCGCTCATGGCTGTTGAACAACCTACCAAAGAAAAAATTCGTCCCGTAATGGATTACCGAGAGCTGAATCGGCATGTTGATGCGTTTACCGGAAACGCAGATGTGTGCGCTGCTAAACTGAGAGAGTGGCGTCAAAAAGGGAGCAATGTAGCACTTCTGGATCTAAAGAGGGCCTACCTGCAGATACGTGTCCATGAGTCATTATGGCCGTTTCAGACAGTACTACTCAAGGGAAAACTATATTGTTTGACACGTTTGGGTTTTGGCCTAAACGTAGCACCCTTGATTATGACAACCATTATTAAAACTGTTTTGATGCAGGATGAGACCACAGCAAAAGCTGCTTCAGCCTACATAGATGACATCTATGTTAATGAGGACATAATGTCTGCGGATGCAGTTCGAATAAAACTGAAAGCGTTTGGGTTAATAAGCAAAGACCCTAAGCGCCTAAAGGATGGAGTGCCCGTGCTAGGCCTCGAGGTCTGGGAGGAGGGCAATACGTTGCGATGGAAACGAGGGAGCCCACTTCCAAAGTTACCCAATGTATTAACAAGACGTACTGTGTTTTCTATCTGTGGTAAATTGGTAGGACATCTACCTGTCTGTGGATGGCTCCGATCGGCAACAGGAGTGGTGAAAAGACGAGTGACTACAGTAACAAAAGGATGGGACGATGTTGCGGATGATGATTCTCTCCAACAAATGATGGCTGAAATGTTGTCCAGAGTGCATAGGAATGACCCTGCCCGGGGTGAGTGGCAAGTGTCTGGAAACGAACTAAATGCATGGGTTGACGCAAGTTCGTTGGCTACAGGTGTCGTGTTGGAGCAACTAGGTGTTGTTGTGGAAGATGCATGCTGGCTTCGTCCGAAAAATGATGCCCAACATATAAATTTGGCAGAACTTGATGCTACGTTAAAAGGTCTTAATCTCGCATTGCAATGACAGACTAATGTTGTGCATCTCCACACTGACTCATTGTGTGTTTACCATTGGTTAACCGACACCTTGACTGGAAAGGCTCGAGTTAAGACTAGAGCTGCAAGTGAAATGCTAGTACGAAGGAGACTAGCAATAATTAAGCGTCTAGTTGACGAATACAGCTTGCAGGTAGACATTACGTTAGTCTCGTCGATGCAGAATTTGGCTGATAGCTTGACTCGAGTACCAAAGAGGTGGATCGATGCAATGAGGCAGGGATCCGATCTTCAACAACAAACATGCACGACTGTAACGGATCAATTAACACCTGACCAGATCCGTATGATACACCAGCAGATTGGACATCCTGGAATTCAGAGGACTGCATATTTTGTCCGAAGAGTATGCCCTGCAACTACAAAAGCATCAGTGAAAGCAGCCATACGTTCGTGTGAAGAGTGTCAGAGAATTGATCCGGCACCATCCCAATGGCAAAAAGGGAAGCTCGAGGTGGAGGGCAACTGGCAGCGAGTAGGGATGGACATAACACATTATGGGGACAAACATTTTTTGACCATGACGGATTGTGGCCCGACGCGTTTCACAATATGGCGCCTGTTGACACGACAGGATGCAGCCAGCATTATACAACAGTTGAGAGCCGTCTTTTTTGAACGTGGTGCCCCGATTGAAATTCTGACTGATAATGCCGCCACATTTCGATGTCAAGAATTTCAGAAATTCGTGCACGAATGGGGGATTAAAATGCATTATCGGTGTGCATATTATCCCGAGGGTAATGGTATAGCAGAACGGTGTCACCGCACCAACAAAAGAATTGCAGCCAGGACGCAGTGCTCTATTCCAGAAGCTGTGTACTGGTATAATATAACACCCAAGGACAATGCAACACCAGCAACTGCACCAGCCAATGGGATTTACCAATATGAACAGCGTGTGAAAGGAGTTGATGCCATACCATCAGTGGTGAGTGTTGTCAATACACCATATCAGGTGGGAGACCTTGTTTGGATAAAACCCCCAAATGCTGGGTGCACTACGAAATTTTTCCGGGGAAAAATAGACGAAATCATAAGTCCTCAGACCATGTTGATTGGTGGCATACCACGTCACGTAAAAGATATCCGCCCTTGTTATACCTCTTCTGATTCTGAGGACGATGAGGAGGATCACACACCGTTCAGAGATGATCCTGATCACTTACTGCCCCTTCAGGTGAGCATAGAAACACCACCAACAGAACCAGATGAGGGAATGATGGGACATACTGATGACAATAGTGAGGAGAGCGATGGACACAAGGAAGTAATGCCTCATCGAAATACTCGACAGAGACGAATACTGCCCACCCCCCGTGATTGCGAAACCCCGCGAGAAGGGATGATGGAGCATACCGAGGAGATGACGCCTCCGATTCTTCGGAGAAGTACCCGACAAAGACGGATACTGCCCCCCTGCCCTGATTGTGAGACACCGCCTATGGAACCACGAGACGGGATAATGGAACAGACTGGTAGTAATGATGGTGGTAATGAAGAAAACAGCAATGAGGAAGTGCTGCCCCCAATTCTTCGAAGGAGTACCCGCCAACGACGATTGCCCGCATGTCCTGTTTGTGATCATGAGATCAGGGGGGAGTGTGGAGAAATGCGTGACTTACCTGGAAAGACCACGTGCGGGTCGGTCACCAAAAATAAATAAAAAGAAAGAAAAGAAACGGTCAAGACTCTTATTTATAGAGTAGTGATCACGTGAGTTAGAAGAATATGCAAATAGAGGTGAACGATTTTGCGATATAAAAAGCCTGTGTTGTTAAGAGGAGGGGCAGACTGTTGGCAGAAGTCAGTGCTGTCAGACGTGCTTTAGAGTTTTGTTATTATATGCTGTGTTCGAACGTTGGGAGAGAGAAAAGAGAAGAGGAGGAACCAAGAAGACATTCTGCAGATACTTGACTTTGTGTCAGCTGTGCGTCGTGTTTTGCGGGTTGTTTTTGATTTGAGTATTAAAATAGCGTGTAACGTCAGCAGTGCATAGTGTGTTCCAAGCTGATTCTGTACCTTACAATTGAAGTGGCGAGTTGTGTCAGCTGTGCGTCATGTTTTGCGGGTTGTTTTTGATTTGACTATTAAAATAGCGTGTAACGTCAGCAGTGCATAGTGTGTTCCAAGGTTATTCTGTACCTTACTATTGAAGTGGCGAGTGGTGTCAGCTTTGCCTCGTGTTTTGACGGTGGTCTTTGATTTGACTATTAAAATAGCGTGTAACATCAGCAGTGCATAGTGTGTTCAAAGCTGGTTCTGGATCTTGCTATTGAAGTGGCGAGTTGTGTAAGCTGTGCGTGCGCTTTGCAGGTTGTTTTTGATTTGACTATTAAAATAGCGTGTAACGTCAGCAGTGCATAGTGTCTTCCAAGATGATTGTGTACGTTACTATTGAAGTGGCGAAGTTTGTCAGCTGTGCGTCTTGTTTTGCGGGTTGTTTTTGATTTGACTGTTAAATTAGCGTGTAACATCAGCAGTGCATAGTGTCTTCCAAGATGATTGTGTACGTTACTATTGAAGTGGCGATTTGTGTCAGCTGTGCGTCGTGTTTTGCGGGTGGTTTTTGATTTGACTATAAAAATAGCGTGTAAAATCAGCAGTGCATAGTGTGTTCAAAGCTGGTTCTGTATCTTGCTATTGAAGTGGCGAGTTGTCTCAGCTGTGCGTGCGCTTTGCAGGTTGTTTTTGATTTGACTATTAAAATAACGTTTAACGTCAGCAGTGCATAGTGTGTTCCAAGCTGATTCTGTACCTTACTATTGAAGTGGCGAGTTGTGTCAGCTGTGCGTCGTTTTTTGCGGGTTGTTTTTGATTTGAGTATTAAAATAGCGTGTAACGTAAGCTGTGCATAGTGTGTTCCAAGATGGTTTTGTACCTAACTATTGAAGTGGCGAGTTGTGTCAGCTGTGCGTCGTGTTTTGCGGGTTGTTTTTGATTTGACTATTAAAATAGCGTGTAACGTCAGCAGTGCATAGTGTGTTTCAAGATAATTCTGTACCTTACTATTGAAGTGGCGAGTTGTGTCAGCTGTGCGTCGTGTTTTGAGGGTTGTTTTTGATTTGACTATTAAAATAACGTGTAACATCAGCAGTGCATAGTGTGTTTCAAGATGATTCTGTACCTTACTATTGAAGTGAAGAGTTGTGTCAGCTGTGCGTCGTGTTTTGAGGGTTGTTTTTGATTTGAGTATTAAAATAGCGTGTAACGTAAGCTGTGCATAGTGTGTTTCAAGATTATTCTGTACCTTACTATTGAAGTGGCGAGTTGTGTCAGCTGTGCGTCGTGTTTTGAGGGTTGTTTTTGTATTTGACTATTAAAATAGCGTGTAACGTCAGCAGTGCATAGTGTGTTTCAAGATGATTCTGTACCTTACTATTGAAGTGGCGAGTTGTGTCAGCTGTGCGTCGTGTTTTGAGGGTTGTTTTTGATTTGAGTATTAAAATAACGTGTAACATCAGCAGTGCATAGTGTGTTCCAAGATGATTCTGTACCTTACTATTGAAGTGAAGAGTTGTGTCAGCTGTGCGTCGTGTTTTGAGGGTTGTTTTTGATTTGAGTATTAAAATAGCGTGTAACGTAAGCTGTGCATAGTGTGTTCCAAGATTATTCAGTATCTGTCTATTTAAGTGGCGAGTTGTGTAAGCTGGGCGTAGTGTTTTGCCGGTTGTTTTTGATTTAACTATTAAAATAGCGTGTAACGTCAGCAGTGCATAGTGTGTTCCAAGATGATTCGTTACCTTACTATTGAAGTGGCGAGTTGTGTCAGCTGTGCCTCGTGTTTTTTGGTTGTTTTTTATTTTACTATTAAAATAGCGTGTAACGTCAGCAGTGCATAGTGTGTTCCAAGATGATTCTGTAACTTACTATTGAAGTTGCTAGTTGTGTCAGCTGTGCGTCGCGTTTTGAGGGTTGTTTTTGATGTGACTATTGAAATAGCGTATAATGTCAGCAGTGCGTTGTGTTCCAAGATGATTATGTACCTTACTATTGAAGTGAAGAGTTGTGTAGCTTCATGTCGTGTTTTGCGGGTGGTTTTTGATTTGACTATTACAGTGGCGAGTTACGTCAGTAGTGCATAATTAGTTGCAAGCGTATTCTGTACCTTACTATTGAAGTGGCGATTTACGTCAGCATTGCGTCATGTTTTGCAGTTGAGCGTTTTTTGTGAGGATGTGGTGGACAGGTGAGGCAGTCGACGTATGTACAAAGTTTTGTAAAATTAGGCGGTTTTAGGGAGAAGTTTTAGAGCAGGTCGTGAGGCTCAGTTTTGTTAATGGTATCCTAGAAAATATTGGCGAATGCTACAATTTCAAGTATCCTTACCTGGCGAGAGATTTTAATGCACGACGCATGGTAGCTTGTTATGGAGGCAGCGAACCAGTGCACTACGCAAGATAATGCTGACAGAGAAACGAAAATGGGGCAACCGATGCATCGCAATTACATCAGCAATTGCGCAAAATGGGTCACTACTAACATTGGAGAACCCCCATCGATAGTGGCTGTACCACCACACTAATTCGATCAGGTCTTTCAAGTGAGTGTAGAGGCGCAACTAATATAAGAGCAGTGGGTGGACATAAGATTGCATGCAGAGGAATTAGGACCGTAACATTGGAAATGCGTGGACGACTATTGAGAACCGAAGCAATTGTGTTGGAAAATGATCGACAATGTCAACATCATAGTGGGGTTGGATATTATCCGCCAACTTGAAAGAGTTATTATTGATGAAAGTGGTAACTTGGAGATTAGAGGAGGAGATTGTGCTACAAACGTGCACCTAAACCGATAGAATAAAGAAAAATTCCAATGTGAGGTGGTGGACAATGACTTCAGTGCGAAACTTGATGGAATGAGGTGGAATGAGGTAGACTGTTGAGTGGAAGTGGACTTTAGAACCCCCACTATTAAAGACCAATGTTGATCGTTATTATAGTGATGTAAAATGGGGGGGTTCACCTCAAATACACAAACGGAATGTTCAAGAAAGATTATCACTACAGTCCTCTGTCTCTTCTCTCGTTGCCTTCTCTCCTGCCTGATCGGGAATCATCTCCAAGCACCCAGAAATGAACATCGTTTTATAGGTTCCATCTTCACACACACACACGAGATTATGCGAGAACGGACGAAATAAAAATGCTGGCTGCCATGTTTGTTCTTCCTTTTCTTCGCCTGAACTCACTCGCTGAGCACCCACGGTAAGACTTCTCTTTCTTGCTTCTAACCACATGCCTCCCTGATCACAAGATCACATTTCATAGTCTCTCATCCACTGTGGCGGTCGCCTCTCTCTACTTGGCCTCTAAGGTGTCTCGTCCTCCTCCTGTGGCTGCACACTCCCCTCCACTGCTTCGCCCTCAACTGGTCTGACGTCGAGAATGTGCCTCGGGACTCCTCCCACCACAATGTTGTTACTAGTGTTCCTCCCAGTCACGGTACCTCTACTCCATTGTGTGGTGCAGCGCGCCCCCGGTGGCTTCACCCATACCTCGTCCCCGAGTTTAATTGTCCCTGTGGCCTCTACTTCTCGGCTTGCCGGCTCCACCCTGGGATGTCTCCAGGAATATGCAAACATTGACAGTTGCGGGACCGTCTCTGGTACTTGTCCCAGTTTAGGCGACATGTTATACCAGAAGACGGCTTGCTCAGGTGAGGTGCCTCCTCTTTCCGCAACTGCCTTTATGGAACGGTGGTTTCTCTCTACGATCCCGTTGCCACTAGGTCTGTAGGCAGCTCTAAAAAATTGTTGGATCTTCCATTTCTTCAGTACTTCTGTCACTGCTACTGACTTGAACGCAGTCCCGTTGTCGGTTAACAACTCTTCCACGGGACCTCGCTCCAAAAACACCTCATCAAGGATTGCCGCTATTTCATTGCCTGTTCCTCCACGTAGCTTCTTCCATAGGGCAAATCGCCCGGGCCCACAGTCAATCATGGTCAGGTAAAGTCCACCCCTGTAATGGGTGATATCGCATGCCAGTCTCTCCCAGGTCTCACTCACCTCCAATTAGCCAGCTTCATGCGTGCTTGGAGCAGGATCAATCGACTGACATCTGTCGCATGTCCTGACCACTTGCCTCACCTGCTCCTTGGTGATCCTCGGGTCGACTTTTTTTCACTAAGTACCAAGTCCTCTCTACCCCCATATGGTGCAAATTGTGCAGTTCTCGCACGCCAACATCATCTAGATCCGATGCAGCAACAACATCTTTCTTTGGCAACAGCCAACTCTTCTTCATTCTCGTGAGAGCATCTGCTCGGTTCTTTTCAGAAGCCACCATGTCTACGCGAAGCTTCAAACAAAACTCTTGCATCAGCTCAGCCAGCACCCCAAGCCTGCGCTTCACTAACATCTCCGCAGCCCCTTTCGTTTTTATCCTTTTTTCGCTTGAAATGAGAGACTTTAGCCAAGCAAACACCGTGGCAGAGTCTGTTTTGATGCAGATGTCACGTAGTCCCCATTTCAAGGCCAGATTGACTCCTTTTATTGTCGCGTCTAATTCCGCCACATTGATGTGGCTGACGTCATTCTTTTTCCTCAACCAGGCTGCATCTTCTGCAACTACTTCTCCAATTTCCAAAACGACCCCTGTTGCAATGCTGCTCACATTGCACCACACGACCCCATCCAATGTTCGCGGTATGTTCCAGGTTCCCCGGACTGGGTCTTGCCGTTCTGCTTCTTTCAGGAACTCTTCCATCATGGTGACCGTTCTTTCTCCCACCTTATCATTCCATCCTCGTCCTTCAGCGTGTCTCTTTATGTAGCTGCATGCTGGTCTAAGCCAGCTAGAAATGGGGTAATGTCCGATCAACTTTCCGCATATGGAAAAAGTTCACGTCTGTTGAGCTCCTGCTTCAGTTGTGGGATCTCGTTTCCCCTGCGAAACTCTAGGCCGCCTGACGCACCTCGTTTCAGTTTTAGGCCCAAAGCAGCCCCTCCGTCTAATTTTTCCGGCTCTTTGGCGACCAACCCGAACCTCTTCAAATGAGCCACTACCTCCTTGGCAGTTACCACAGTTTCATTCACCAGAATGTCGTCTATGTATGAGCTCACTACCCCATCTCCCTTTCCCATTGTCTCCAGAATCTTCCTGAGGATAGTTGACATAATCTTGGGTGCCGAATTTAACCCGAACCCTACTCGCGTAAGGCAGTAGGTTTTGCCTTTGTACTTGAATAACTGATATTTCCAGAGCTTCTTGGCAACATGGAGTTGCAAATAGGCAGATTTTAGATCTACCAACGTAGATGCGCCATTCATCTGTCTCCATTCCCTAATGGTCTCACTGCACACATCTACGGTGTCGCCTCCCGTATGGCACTTAACATGGCCGTTCAGCTCTCGGAAATCCAGGACTGGTCTTACTTTCCCTTTAGTTGCTTGCAGAACGGCCATCAACGGCAAAATGCCCGACTCCACATCATCCGTCCAAGGCATCAGTATCCCCTCCTCAATCCACCGGTCGACTTCCTGCTCAAACTCCTTTCTCGCCCCTCCTCTAAGCGAATTTGTGTAACACGCCACCATGTTTGTCAGCGATGGCGCTTGATGTTTCCATGCCCACTCCACCGTCCACCGCTCTCCGTCGAATTCGGCTCGGAAGTCCTGATCTTTGATCGACAATTTTCTTTCCTCCCTGGCTTTGTTGATCCCTCTGGGGACGTTCTCCGTCACCGCGCACTGAGCTAGTCCGAACCTCACGTTGTCACATGTGATGGTAACACCTCCAAGGCGGCATATAACATCCATTCCAATGATGGCTTGAACGCCAGGCACCAGGCGATCAGTGACAATTGCATGGACCCTCATCCGACGTTCAGCAATATCAATAGTGACGGTCTTCCTCCCTTGACACTTCACTCGCGACCCATCGAATGCCACTACTTCACCCTTCCCTTTCTATCTTCCGACCAGGGTAGTGTGCACCATGGTAGTGGTGCAGCCAGTGTCAACCAGGGCCATAACTTCCCGTCCTTCCACCGCAATCTTCTGTTTGGGCATCTGCTGCGCCTCTATTCTCGAATCGGGGCGGCCGCTGGCGCGTCGGCCTCCCCTCGCCAGTTTCCCGAACTTGTGCATTTTACCGCTAAATGGCCTCTTCGATTGCATTTGTAACACACTGTCCGTTGCAATTACTTCCTGCAGTCTCTTCTCATGTTTGGTCCCCCGCATTCGAAGCATGCGATCCCCGGGTTTGGCAGATTCCTTCCCACATCCTGCTGTACCGTTGCTGTCGTTCCTCCAGGCTCCGTGGGCTGGGTGCTCACCAAGATTTTTGCAGTTCTAAGCAGCTCACTCACATCCAGCGTTTCCACTCCCGGTACCTGCTGTAACCTTTTCGATATTTCTTCCGGGAACCCGGTAACAAAAGTCATCTTGACTACGTGACTCGTGGCATGTCCCCTGATGCCCGACAACTCAACCAATCTCCTTATCTCATTCGCATAGACATCCACAGATTCACCAGTCCACCTCTTCTCTTTCAACTTATTAAAGGCCTCGAAAGGCCCCTCTGCGAAAGCTTCGATCAGTCGACCCTTGATGGCGTCTGTGTCACCCTGTTCCCGCTCGCTGAGCTCCAAATAGAGGGCCAGTGCATCCCCTTCTAGAAACAGTGGTATTACTGCGGCCACATTATCCAGCTTCTGAATCCTTGCTACAAGGTCCACTTTTTTAAGCCACGCCACCACATCACCGTCGCCATTAAAAGGCTTAATCATGTTGCTTAAGCCTGCGTTGCCATCGCCGAAATAGCTTGATGTAAAATGGGGGGGGGGGTTCACCTCAAATACACAAACGGAATGTTCAAGAAAGATTATCGCTACAGTCCTCTGTCTCTTCTCTCGTTGCCTTCTCTCCTGCCTGATCGGGAATCATCTCCCAGCACCCAGAAATGAACATCGTTTTATAGGTTCCATCTTCACGCACACACACAAGATTATGCGAGAACGGACGAAATAAAAATGCTGGCCGCCATGTTTGTTCTTCCTTTTCTTCGCCTGAACTCACTCGCTGAGCACCCACGGTAAGACTTCTCTTTCTTGCTTTTAACCACATATAGAAAGCTAACTGAAGAATAAAAAGGTGACGTTGACAATAAAGGTAAACGTTGACTTGCGGAAGGAATCGTAGTACCTTGGGATCAAGATGTAAAGATGGAAGTCCTTCCCATAATAGCAGTGAAACAACCCACGTAGAACAAATTTAGACCAGTTCTCGATTATCGAGAACTAAATAAATATATTGCATGTCATTTTAGTTGAGAACGTAACTGTTGTCTGCGGAAAAACTATGAGGAAGTGGAGGCAGATGACAAAGGCAACAAAGTTCGTAGATTTGAAATCCGCATATTTACAAATTCATGTTGCAAGCCATTTATTGAAGTTCCAATTAGTCAGGTATGAAGGAAAGACCTATTGTTTTACTAGAGTAATTGAAGGGAGGAACAGCGCTGGGCCTCTGGTTCAATACGTTCAGCACAGGAAGATTGATATTTACGAGAGGATCTGCCACACATACATGATACAATGTGCAGTCGTGTTTTCTACCTGTGGAAAACTGGTAGGTCACTACCCAATATCTGGATGTCTTAGAATTACTTGCAAATTTTATAAAGAAGAGCAGACGCGACCTGATTGGGAAGATATGGTGGAGGGCGAGACGGTCCGCGTGTTACGAGAAGTTGTGGAAGACGTTCTACAAAGAGACCCGGTTTGAGGTAGGATGTATGTTCGCAAATTAGAAAAAGGCATTTTATGGTGTGATGCAAGTAGCATAGCCTCTGCCGTATGTGATAGTCGAGGATGTAGCATGGCTAAGAAAGAAATGTGATTGTAATCATGTCAAATCCCAGGAGACTTACTTTATATTTTTTTAAATCAATTTTTGCGTCATCATTTTTTCCCCCGCCGTCTGCAGCGGTCGTAACAATATATAAAAAATTATAAAGATAAATCTACACATTTTAAATTGAAACTCATTAACTATCTACACATCTCATCAAGATAACAAAAAAAAAACAGCTAGAGTAATTGAAGATATAGGAAAAATTGACAATAAAAATAAAATCGAATAAGCTACAACGATTATTGGACCATCAAAAATTAAAGCAAGGAATTATAATAAATAAAAATGTTAACCCATATATTTTCAAAGATAAGCACTTTTCATCAAAAGATAAACATTGGTAAAAATGCATCACAAATTAGCTTAAAGTTTTTAAAATATAAATAAATAAAAAGCAATTTTCAGTAGCGTTACGTACTAAATTTATTAATTAACTAACAGTAATACATAAAGCCAAGTTGTTGTGAGACCGAAAATTCCAGCACTATATTACGATGTGAGATAATACTATCAATGGCCAGAACCTGACCACAGATAGTATTATCTCATTATTATTATTAGTAGTAGTAGTATTATCAATATATTATTAATATTAGTATTATCAATATCGTAAAATCAGCAGGAGTCTTAGTAGTACGCAGCGTGAACGACTACCCATATTGGACATTATCAGATAGTAAGTTTAGCTGCCATGTATCATATACTTGTAAACTTTTTTTAAATATATTTTCTTACGCCCAATCTATGTTCCATGTTTTCTTTCCGTGGTCCCAACTTTGGGTTCACATCAGTGGCAATAGAAAGATTTGAGAAACGCACTCACCTCGAAACCCTAATGCCTGACCAGTCCTACATGAATAGCGACATAAATATTCGAGAATTTCATTCAGAATTTCGTCTTATCCACACCAGTAGCGACAGAGGACCAGTTTAATCACACAACAGTGTTGAACGAGAAATTAAGCTGACATTATTACAGCAACAATTACATACAAAATAATATGCCGGATCTCAACATCAGGGACAAACTAGCGGTTCGACACCTACGAAATATTTAAGATTATTTAAAATCTGTCTAAACAATATATTATATATATAAGTAATGAGAAAGATTGCTTACACAACCTGACAAACTCAACAGCCGAAGTTGAATTTCAACAAATTTCGTGCATAAATTATTCTTCCCTCAAATCTACCAAGGTGAGTTCTTCTCTTAAAAAACGCCAAGTTCTTACACGAAGGAAAAAAAGAACCTAAGCATTTAAAAAGCTTGTCATTTTTTTTTCTGTCTCAGGGATAATTTTTCTTTTCTCTTCACTCTACACTTCTAAAAAGCGAAGAACAGAAAAAAAATCATGCTTACCTGCAAACACTTAGCAAAAGAAAAAGTTGTCTACAATTACAAAAATCCCAAGCGAATAAAAGCAAAAAACCTCTGCTTACTTGCAAACACTTAGGTAAAAAAGGACCTGTTGGGCACTCACCAAGAAATAATTTTCCTTTTTTTGATTGCTGGCTGAAATTTTTTTTGGGGCTAAAAAATATGGAGAAAATTTAAACTACATTAAAGTTAACGGAACAACTGTGTATCGAAATAGCTAAACCAGTAAATAGTTGAGTTTAACTGTCTGTCCTTTTCTTTTTGTTTGCAAAAAAAAAAAAAAAAAATCGAAAAAAACCCACGTAAATTTTCTTGTGTATCTTCTCTTGGTAGACGAGTCTTCGAACAACAACAACAACAACAACAACAACAACAACAACAACAACAACAACAATTGATGGCATTTTTTGTAGTCCGTGCCGGGTAAGGGTTAGGGTTGTTCATCCCTTTATATTATAAAACCTCTGTCATATTTTTGTCTATAAAAATATGAATGATGTGCAAACACTAATCGTCCAAACGATAAAGGTTCATGTGAATCAGAAACGAAAATTTAAAAAAAGGCAGCTGCTCTACCAACAAAAATCAGAAAGACAAAGATAAAATTGAATAAACTACAATGATTATTGGACCATCAAAAATTAAAGCAAGGAATTATAATAAATAAAAATGTTAACCCATATATTTTCAAAGATAAGCACTTTTCATCAAAAGATAAACATTAGTAAAAAATGCATCACAGATTAGCATATTTTTAAAAATATAAATAAATAAAAAGCAATTTTCAGTAGAGTAGCAGATTAAAAAAATCAATTAACTAATAGTAATCCGTGAAGCGAAATTGTTGTGAGACCGGAACTTATCTCCATTATATTACGATATGAGATAATACCATCAATAGGTAGGATCGTAATATCGTAGAATCAGCAGGAGTATTAGTAGTACGCAGCGTGAACGACTACCCATATTGGACATTATCAGATAGTAAGTTTAGCTGCCATTTATCATATCCTTGTAAACTTTTTTTAAATATATTTTCTTACGCCTAATCTATGTTCCATGTTTTCTTTCCGTGGTCCCAACTTTGGGTTCACATCAGTAGCAATAGAAAGGTTTGAGAAACGCACTCACTTCGAAACCTAATGCCTAAGCAGTCCCACATCATATATAAATGATGTCCAAACAATAATCGTCCAAATGATAAAGGTGCATATGGATCAGAAACGAAAATTAAAAAAAAAAAGGCAGCTGCTCTACCAACAAAAATCAGATGAAAGACAGCAACAATTGTTCATAGAATTAGATAAACAATAAATACAATTCCAACAATTTACATTTTGAAAAACTGAACTACAGCAAAAACTAAAGCGAAGGATTACTTGTAAATTCATTAAATGTCTTTAAAACTCTGAAAAAGACACGATTTTTTCTATAACTCGATTGAAACATTTAAATACATGCCAGAGAACGACAAAATATTCGAGGCCTTATGCTCTTTGAAGATATTTTCAATATAAACTGTGAACAATAGACCAGTGAAAAAAGGCACGCTTACTATTAATAAAACTGGGAACTACCGAACATAGTAGGTTTGTAGATTTCATATTACAAAGAAAAAACACAAATTTGGAATTTTCAGAGACTATTAAACTCTTATCGGAACTATTCGGGCCTGACACAAACTTGTTCCACAAATGTTGGAAATGCCTAGACATAGACCAAGACAACCAGCAAGATATACTAATGTTTGCAGCAGCTGTGTAATGATTTCAAACTAGCCGAGATCTCGATGAGTTCAAGTGCTTAATATTTGTACAAAGTCTAGTATCAACAGAAGTCTCTGACGTCATACGACGGGTATTGACCAAGCTTGAAAACGAACAATGATTGACTCTCCCAAAATTTGAAGAGTATTGTCAAAGAGTAATTTCGGTCAAGTGCAATTAAAAAAAACGATCGATTATTCAGTGTGGCTCAAATTAAAAAAAAATCAGAAGCAAGTCAACTGCTTATTACTCTGCAAAAGTAAAAAGGGAAATCTCATGCTCTAAATCCTGCAATAAACAAAACGCGAATAGGTTACAGAAACCGCCTGAATCATGTTACTATTTGTGGTAAATGACATTGAACGAAATTCTGTCCAGTCAAGAAGACAACACATTGCAAAAATTGTAATAAAAATGGTAATAACTTCACCTAGTGCTGGTGTAACGAAGCCGGGCGACACCGGATAACCTTGCTTCCTAGGTTGAGGGTGAGTGGGATGGAGCTGGGCGAGAGGTCTCAGTACCATCTCGTGAGAAACCAACGAATTGTCATCGGTTGACAAGTAAACTATCTGGAGTTCAAAAGGGCCAGATTAAAGATAAGCCAGATGTCGGGTTGGTGAGGAAAACGCAAGGAGGTCTGGGAAGGGTCGACGAGTAAAGTCGACGATCCGAGTGTAAATGATAACATGATTCACTTAAACCAACAAGTTGGAGGTGATAATAGAGAAAGACCAAACCCGAAAACAATTTAATTAGTCATTCTAATTTTAAGGGAACAAATTGGTTAATTGCCTAGAGAGATAACTAATTCTCGGAATTGAATCGAGAGGGGGTCGGTTGGGAAGGAGAGAGAGAGAGAGAGAGAGAGAGAGAGAGAGAGAGAGAGAGAGAAAGAATTATGATTACCCGTCGAATAGAGAGATTGGGTCGACTACAGAAGGAAGGGGAGGATGACGTTTAATAAAACTACTGCGGAGATAGACAAAAGAGGAGAATCGGACAGTCTGTCGAACAGAGGAATCGGGAAGCCACGCGTGCCGCCAGCCTCTTCTAATTGAGACGAAGAGAACTAACAAGACCGCCACTTAGAGTTTTTGTTTAAATACACTGTGGGGGTTGCATTCCAAGCCTGACGAACGTATAAGGGACGAGCCGAGCCTTAATGTATACCGAATCACTAAAGGAACAGCCTAAACTATCCTCATCGTTGTTGATTGTTTCCATTTATACTTGTGAAGACTGCCCTTCGATTTCAGCATAACCAAACTTGCCTTTCCAGCCGTCGCAGACAGAGAGAGACGGCCACCGACGAGAAGACGATCACGACAGAAATTACCAAGAATTCCCGATTGGGCGTTACAACACTAGACGGCCAGATACCAACGTCCAATTCGGAGATACTCAGTAGAGAGAGGGAGAGAGACGGATGCTTGTGCGGGGTCCGAGGCTCGAAGGAGCGAAAATATAGCCAACCGTCCTTAGGGTTAGTGCGCGTCGTTTTTTCCCGTGAGCGCGCGACCCCTGCGAGGGAGAAATGGTTATATTAATGGTGCCGCGAAGCCAGAATGCCACACTGGTTGTCACGAAAAACAGCATCCAGATCTATCCAATAAATGATCACCGAGACGGAGGGAAGATCAGAAGAGATCAAAGAAAAAGAAAAGTAAACTAAACAGAACTTTTAGGGCTTAGCTAAGACCGTGCGGTCAAAAGCCAGCCCGTCAATTGCAGAAGTGCAGAAAAAGAGAAACAGAAGGACGAGAACAGCAAAAAGAGGTAGGAAAAAGATTGTCTTTTGGTTCCTTGTTGCTTTGCTCGTTTTTTTTTTACAGGTGCTTGTTGTCGGTGTTTTTTTTTTCTTTTTTTTAATTGGTTGTGGTTCTAAGTGGGGATATTACTTGCGATAGGTTGTGGGGAAGAAGAAGGGAATTGGAGACCTTAAGAAGAGTGAACGAAGAGAAGCATTACTATAATGACCACCTCAGACGAAGGAGAAATAAATGAGCTAGAGGGCGTTAGTACCATAGGCGAAGGGCCCCTCGGGGGAGCAAAGAAGATGGATAAGCCCATAGGGGGATAAGGATTCCGTCCTATCCGGGTGAACCCGCCGGACTGCAGGAGTGGCTAACGATAATAGAAAAGAAGAGGGTGATATACGGACTAGAGGATTACGAGATGGTCCTGCTGGCTTTGGACAATGCTGCGGGACCGGTCTCAAAATTCATTGGGACAATATACGCCGACAATCAAACCGTCACTTGGTCCGAGTTGCGCGGGGCACTGGTGAAACAATATGCCAGTGAGCGAATGGCAATTCAGGCGGTGCGAAAGTTAACACGACTGAAAATGTCGGACAAGGACGGCATCGACGAACTGGCAGAACGAATAGAGAGGCTGGCGGTGTTGGCGTTCCCGGATGAGAGGACGAGAGGCAGTGATGCCATACAGACGATACTGATTGATGCGTTTGTGGATGGTCTGAGTGACAAGGAGACCAGGAGAGATATTGTCAGGGGCCAGCCACTGTCCCTAGCGGGAGCTAAGGAATTAGCGTGGGCGAGTGTAAGGCTTGGAGAGAGAATAGAGAGGGGCGAAAACACTAGGAAACTCCAGAAGAAAGGGAAGCCCGGGTGGAAAGAAGAGGAAGAAGACTGGGAGGCGGAGGCCGATCCAAACAGAGAAGAATGGCACCTCGCGCATGGGTGTTACAAACCCACTCCCGGCAGATACGGACTGATTTGTTGGACCTGCCAGAGTGAGGGGCATCGGGCGGCGGAGTGTCCCACGAGATGGGGGAGACCACCTGATCCGGTTGGACCGAACTGCGACAAATGTGGGCAGTTCGGACACGAGAGCAGGGGGTGCAGAATAGCTGGAGACAGGAGGTTGGGGGTCACTATACCCAATCATCGCGTACCACCCAGATATGAGAGAAGGAACCAGGGAAACGCCAGAGGGCCGCCCCGCCGAAGGTAACTGGCAGGGTGGCCCCAGTAAAGTTGAAATCAGTAGCGTGTTGGACGTGTGGGGAGAAAAACCACTTCTCCGCCAATTGCCGGCGGCGTCGATGTTGGCAATGTGGAGAGGAGGGCCACCTAAGGAAGGGGTGCCCCTCTGAGAGGCGGCGCCGGGGCGGCGTGCGCCCACCCAGGGAGACAACTGTTAGGGACCGTCGGGAGCACCACGGCGATCCGAGGACGGATGGGTCACAAGGGGGTTTGTTGCTGCCCGCCCCCATGTCCTCGGTAGCGGGATACAGAATAAGGACCCCACAAATAGAGAGTGGGAGAGCCCAGGTGTTCTCCCTGCTCACTGAAAAAAAAGGAACTCACATGCGGAGCGATTGTGGGAGGTGTGCGAGTGAAGGCACTGATAGATACTGGGGCATCGATCTCACTGTTGGGGAAAGAAACGTATCAAGGACTAGCGAGAAAGGGGCAGACTAGAACCGTCGGACATAGCGATCAGCCAGGCAGATGGGAGCGAACTGCGGGTGGACGGAGTGGCATGGTTGCCCTTACGAGTAGCAGGGGGAGAGGACGAGTTTCCCTTGTATGTAACGCACGGGCTGTGCAGCGAATTGATCTTGGGGGAGGATTGGCTCCGAGCCAAGGGAGCCAGACTCAGTTTCGACCCTGCTGTACTGACGATAGGTGAAACGGAAATTCCCTTGGGAAGCGAAGAACACGACGAGTTGCCCATTTTGGCGAGCGCCGACATGAGGATTTCGCCCAGGATGGCGATGTCTTGCGCCGGTAGGATTGAAACGGGGAAGGAAATAAAAAGGGGATTAGTCCAGATATCGCCCGTAGAGAAATACATGGATAATGAAGAGGGAGTGACGGTGAGCGAATCGGTTGTCCAAGCGTCGGGGACAATACCGGTGTTGATGCTCAACACATCGGGAAAGACGATCCGAATAGCTAAGGGAGAAGAGTAAGCATATTGCCGCCCAGTGAAGAGGACAGAAAAGGTACGGTTAGAGGAGATCCCCAGGAAGGAAGGGAGGCCGAGACCTGAACGATTGGGAGATGAGGACATTGTGGTTCTCGGACCATACAGAATAAGAACCAAACAACTGTTAGAGGATAACCGAGACGTGATAGCCTTGACTGATAGAGAGTTGGGACAGACCAAGACGGTGGAGATGGAAATTGACACAGGGGACCACCCGCCCATAAGAATGAGACCGTATAGAACCCCGATACACAAGAGAAAATTGGCCGAGGAGGCAGTGGCGGATATGTTGGAGGCAGGGATAATAGAAAGGTCCAGCTCCCCGTGGAGTTTCCCCATAGTTATTGTTGAGAAGAAGGACGGAGGTCACCGGTTTTGCGTTGACTTGCGAAGACTGAACGCCGTCACTAAACCATTGGCGGTACCCTTGCCGCTTATAGACGACATACTAGCCTTACTGGGGAGGTCCACCTGTTTTTCGACCCTGGATCTGAGGTCTGGATATTGGCAGGTGGCACTAGAGCAGAAGGATCAAGAGAAGACGGCCTTTGCCTGTCATGCGGGGCTGTTTCAGTTTAGAGTGATGCCCTTTGGGTTGTCGAATGCGCCAGGGGTATTCACCCAGTTGATGTCAATAGTATTGCGAGGCCTAGAAGATTTCGCCATAGCCTACCTGGACGACATACTGGTATTTTCGAAAAATGAGGAGGAGCACTTCGAACACCTGCAGAGGGTGTTCGATAGACTAAGGGAACACGGGTTGAAGCTGAAGCTACCCAAGTGTCAGTTCTTGAAGGATAAGACGAAGTACTTGGGGTTTATAATAGACAGGGACGGGATTCGCCCGGACATGGACAAGGTCGAGGTCATTCGAGCCATGCCGGAACCCAAAACGGTGAGGCAGGTCCGCGGATTCATAGGTGCAATAGGTTATTACCGACGATTCGTGCCCGCATTCAGCCGATTAGCGGGACCTTTGGTAGCACTAACAAAGAAATACGCCCGATTCAAGTGGATGGAAGACTGCCAAAAGGCCTTCGAGGCCCTTAAAGAACAACTGACCGCGGTGCTACTGCTGACCTACCTTGACCTGAGCAGGCCTATGGTGTTGTACACCGATGCCAGTGATAGGTGCGTGGGGGCGGTGTTGACCCAGCCTTGCCCCGAGAGGGACGGCCCAATACCAGGGATACTCGAGGAGGTGCCCGTGTATTTCCTGTCACATAGATTGTCAGAGACCCAGCAGAGATGGCCGGTGATAGAGAAAGAGGCATTTGCAATCATATATGCGGTGCAGAAACTAGACTACTATCTGAATGGAGCTGTCTTTACTATCAAGACGGACCATAAACCACTCAAACACTTGTTGGAGGCCGACTGGACGAACAAAAAAATACAACAGTGGGCCTTGAAGCTTAGCGGCTATCAGTGTAAGATAGAATACCTGGCCGGTAGGGACAACACTTGCGCGGATCTGCTGTCCCGGATACCGGAGAAGTTGGAGACCGAGTCGGTCAAGTTGGAACCGGGCGTGGGCGATAAGGCGTATCAGATAAACGTCATAAATTCTCATCGAAAGGGCCAGCGGCCTGAGTGGGGAAGTAGTGATGAGGAGGAACCAGAAACGATCAGGGATCCCCACTGGAGGAGCCTCATCGAGAAAGCTCAAGAGGATCAAGAAATAGCTAGTCTCCGAGCTAGCGTAGAGAAGGGTACAGCGACAGATTTGTAATACAAGAGGGGGTGCTGTGTTATCTCTCCCAGAGGGAGGGCCGAGTGAGCGCCAAGCTGGTCGTGCCGGAGGGGTTGAGAGGGGAAATATTGACCCAGTGCCACGAGGGAACTGGGCACATGGGGATCAAGAAGACATACGAATTGATAGGCCGGAATTATTACTGGCCGAGGCTGTACCAGGACGTGATAGCCCACCTGGAGAGCTGCCGCACCTGCCTACTCCAGAGTAGGAGTGGAAGATCGGCCCCTCTGATGGAAACAGACGTGCCGAGTTTTCCGTTTCAAAAGGTGAGCATGGATATCTCAGGGCCATATGGAGAAACCACCGCGGGTAATCTCTACATACTTAGCTTCGTGGACTGGTTGACGAACTGGCCGGAGGCATTCGCCATACCAGATAAACGGGCACAAACTGTGTCCCATATAATACTATCCGAGATATTTCCTCGATATGGAGCCCCAGAACAGCTGGTCACGGATAACGGACCAGAGAATGTGAACCAGATCATGGCCGAGACGTTGCGAGGTCTGAACGTCTAGCACGTAACTACCTCTGTGTATCGGCCCCAAAGTAACGCCAAGGTCGAGCGGTTCCACCGGACCCTGGCTGATGTGCTGGCCAAACTAGCTGAGGGCAACAGGGAGAATTGGGATTTATATCTTCCCCAAGCACTGGCGGCGGTAAGATTCACTATAAATGAAACCACGAAGGCCGCCCCTTATTACTTGCTGTTTGGAAGGGACGTGGTGTTGCCTATCGATAACTTGCTGAAACCACGCCGCAAATACCTGGGGGAAGACCACCATAAGTTGATTTTAGAAAAGCAGCACCAGATTTTTACCCAAGTTAGGAGGAGGGTCCAGAGGGCCCAGCAAAAAAGGAATGAACGAGTAAATAATGAAGGAAGGAAGTTGGCTTACAAGTGGGGGACCCGGTATACTACAGGTTGCCCCTAAGAGAAGGGAAGTTAGACCAGAGATGGGCCCCCTTTTACCGGATCATACAGCAGACGGGACCGGTATCCTTTGTCATCTGGGACCAGGTGGTGGGGAAAACGAAACGAGTGCATGTCAATGATCTAAAGCTGGCAGAAGTGGAAGGATGGGAAGAACCAGAGCCCATAAGAGCGAAGAGGAGGAAAATGAGACGAACCACTCTCGTGGACCCAGAGGGAGTGGAATCCGATAGTGAATCAGAGTGGGGAGGAGCGGGATGTCAGTTTTCCCCTCCAGCTGGTGACAGGCTTGTAAAGGAGGCGACGACATCCTCGAGGGAGGGAGCCAAGACGGCTCCCACGGACAGAGGAGGTCGGATCGGTGAGAATCAGGGATTAAGTCCGGGGGATGCACCAAGCAAGTGGGAAGAAGAGGATGAAGTCCCCCTTGCTCGGCTCCGGGAGAAGTGGGAAAGGGAGAAGGAAACATTGGGCGTCGAGAAGGAATTGCCCCTGAAGTTAAGGCTAAGAGGAGTAGACCACCCCGGGGGACCAGAATAGAAGGAAGAAGAATGGTAGTGAAGAGAAGGAAAGCTATAATTATTATTTTTTTTCTGTTGATTAGCCACCTTGGGGAAGCGGCGGTGCACCGCCGGGCCATCATGTGTTCGGAAGGGCCCCCGTGCATGTGAGGGGCCTGGAGGGCGTGGCGCTCGCGACTCTCGGATGTGCTGAGGAAGCGAGAATAGTCTGATGTTGAGAGTGATTTTAAAGCCTTTAAACTGTCGAGTAGGGACAAAAATGATTGGAACAGGTTGGAAAGAGTTTAACAGTAAGAGTGATTTTAAAGCATTTAAACTGTCGAGTAAGGACAGAATGATTGGAACGGGTTGGAAGGAATTTAACAGCCAGAGTGATTTTAAAGCCTTTAAACTGTCGAGTAATGACAGAAGGATTGAAACAGGTTGGAAGGAATTTGACAGTCAGAGTGGTTCTAAAGTCTTCTGAGTAATGACAGAGTGATTGGAACCTGTTGGAAAGAGTCTAACATAGAGAGCTCAGACCGGTTCTCTACTTGTATCATTTCAGGAATGTATGGACGAAAAGTAGTGGTACTATTGACGGCCTTAGCGGTAGCAAGTATGTGGGAGCAGAGCCGGAATACCGTGTTTAAAAAGACCAGTGAAGTAGTGATCACCAGATCAAGGTGGTTGGTCACGCTAGTGATAGACCTGCAGCCGTATAGAGTGGTGATCGAGCGGTTGAGTGAACAAGCGGCCAAATTGGCCAAGATCGAGAGCCAAATAATCCAAGAATATAGGGTCGTAGCGAGTACGTGCAGTTACTGGCTTCCCTGAGAAGGGAGACCATCGTAATGGAGGCTCAGTGGGAGGATATGCGGTTCTACCTAAAGGAGGTAGAGTTGCTCCGAACGAAACCGAAGAGATCGGTGCTGCCGATAGTGGGAAAGGCCCTCCACGTATTGTTTGGGACGGTATCTGAGAGTGATGTAAGGATCATTCGGAGGAGATTGGAACAGGTCGAGAAAGACCAGGGGGTGTTGGCACACGTAGCCGAAGAGAGCGTATCGATCCTAAATGTTACCAGGTTAGAACTGGCCAAGAACAGGGCCAGCATAGGGAGGCTGTTTTCCCAGATTCGAGGATTCAAGGAAGAGGTAGCGAATATAACCCAGCTGATATCCGCGGAATTACGAGAGTTGGATGGTTTTGTGCAGAGGTACCTGCAATTGTTGGCCATAACGAACAGGGTCCATCAGACAGGGCGACAGGTAATGATACAATTGGAACACGTGCGGGCGCAGCTGGATATGTTGTCCTTGGGACATTTGTCGCCGAGTATAGTGGCTCCAGGGAGGTTAAGAGAAGTGCTGTTGAAGATACAGTCGAAGTTGCCCCCCCCCCTACTTGAGACTGCCGGTAGACCCCACCGAGCGGTTATGGAGATACTATAATGCCCTGGGCTGCGTTACACTGTTGGAAGAGGATAGACTCGTTGTACTAGTGTCGATCCCCTTGTGGGACCACGACAGTACTTTCGAGATATACCAAGTCATGAACCTAGCCATGCCCTACCCCAGAGCGGACCAGAAGCTAGGGGCAGTGGCTAGATATAAGATGGAAACGGACTTTATCGCGTTAAACATGGCGAGAACAAGATTCATGTTGCTGACCGGTGAGGAAGCCGGCCGATGCAGGGCTGCCGCCCTTGGAACGTGTGGGTCAACCAGCCCCATTTATGTAGTGAGTCGATACCGGTTGTGCTGTTTAGAAAAAACGAACCGGGGATCAAAGAGAGTTGCGAGGTAGAAATCTTAACGAAGGTTACATTACCTTCCGCAGTGGGGGTGTCCGACGGGATTTGGGCGGTGGTAACCCAAGAGGGAATAGAGTTAACCCGAGTTTGTGACGGGAAGCCCCCGAGAACAGTGAGAGTCGCTGCGCTATTGTCTGTTATCGAGCTACCCATGGTTTGTGCCGCGCACAGGGCCTCGATTTCCTTGCCCCCGTACTATCAGGCGGAAGAGAGATTCGAAGATAGGGGGTCCCTTAAGAAGCTAATAGAAACCAACTCCAGCGGTTGGGTGGAGCTATGGGAACCAATAATAAGGGAATTCCCCAATATTACCTTACAGAAGATGCCCGAAGTGTTGGGACCGATCGAAAAAAATCAGTCTAGAGAAATTGAGGTTTAAATTAAGCCGAGTCGGTAGGGAAGAGTCAGGGGGGAGGCCAGAAGTGGTTGGAAAAATAGCTTGGCCGATCATGAGTATTCTAATGGTAGTGATAGTTTTAGCCGTTTTGGTAAGGTATCTATGGGGAGGATGGAGGAGATTACGTGATGGTAACCCGCCGACGACAACGCACCAGAGCGGAGCGGGGATACCAATGAGCGCCCTTTCTCGGGGCGTGGAAGAAGAGCCTGAGTTGCGGCTACCAGAGAATCAAGCCGAGGACCTGGTAAACCAGATCCGCAGTGAGACCCTCGAAAATCGTCCAGCGACCCAGGACGGAAAGGAAGTAAGAGAGACAGGGAAATCTATATCCCCAGGTGATTTTGTGACATAAACTGTACATGGCTTCTTATGTGAAGAGAGGGAGAGGGGACCACCGGAGGATTCCTTGTGTGTGTGTGTGTGTTTTTTTTCTCTTTTCTTTATTGGATTTTGGGTACCTCACTGAAAAAAAAAGAGGAGAAGATCCTTCCGTTACCGCACGCTAACTATTGAGTAATTCAAGGAAAAAATGATTTTTTTTTGTTTTGGTTGTTATATTTTTTTTTTTTTGCTTGCATGCTTCGGATTAAAGAACGATTTCGCGAGACAAAGAAGGGAAGGAATCTATGAATTGAACTTATCAATGTTGTCCTTATGACACTTAGGAAGAGGAAGGGAAAATGGACTCAACGACCCTACCTTATCAATTGCATGCTAACTGTTGAGTCGCTATGAACTCTTTGTTTTTTAATGGTTTTGAACAAAAATGCAGACGAAATGAGATGAAAAAGAAATTTGCAAAATTTTCGAGACGAACAATTTTATACATATCAGATGGACCGTTAATCCAAGAACATTTTTTTTTTCTCTTTCTATTTTATTTTGTTTGGTTCGTCCTATTTTATTAATTATCTTCTTTTGCATGCTGAAAGAGAAGAAAGAATTTTTCCCCCTCGTTGGGTTCTCAACTGTGAAAAAAAACGGGGGAATGGAATGCAACCCACACGCCTACCTACATACATAAGTACATATACGACCCACACTGGTTCGGAGCAGAAGCTAGAGGCAGGGGACGTGCGTGTAATTGATGACAATGACACGAAAAACGGGGGGTCGTATGTAACGAAGCCGGGCGCCACCGGATAACCTTGCTTCCTAGGTTGAGGGTGAGTGGGATGGAGCTGGGCGAGAGGTCTCAGTACCATCTCGTGAGAAACCAACGAATTGTCATCGGTTGACAAGTAAACTATCTGGAGTTCAAAAGGGCCAGATTAAAGATAAGCCAGATGTCGGGTTGGTGAGGAAAACGCAAGGAGGTCTGGGAAGGGTCGACGAGTAAAGTCGACAATCCGAGTGTAAATGATAACATGATTCACTTAAACCAACAAGTTGGAGGTGATAATAGAGAAAGACCAAACCCGAAAACAATTGAATTAGTCATTCTAATTTTAAGGGAACAAATTGGTTAATTGCCTAGAGAGATAACTAATTCTCGGAATTGAATCGAGAGGGGGTCGGTTGGGAAGGAGAGAGAGAGAGAGAGAGAGAGAGAGAGAGAGAGAGAGAGAGAGAGAAAGAATTATGATTACCCGTCGAATAGAGAGATTGGGTCGACTACAGAAGGAAGGGGAGGATGACGTTTAATAAAACTACTGCGGAGATAGACAAAAGAGGAGAGTCGGACAGTTTGTCGAACAGAGGAGTCGGTAAGCCACGCGTGCCGCCAGCCTCTTCTAATTGAGACGAAGAGAACTAACAAGACCGCCACTTAGAGTTTTTGTTTAAATACACTGTGGGGGTTGCATTCCAAGCCTGACGAATGTATAAGGGACGAGCCGAGCCTTAATGTATACCGAATCACTAAAGGAACAGCCTAAACTATCCTCATCGTTGTTGATTGTTTCCATTTATACTTGTGAAGACTGCCCTTCGATTTCAGCATAACCAAACTTGCCTTTCCAGCCGTCGCAGACAGAGAGAGACGGCCACCGACGAGAAGACGATCACGACAGAAATTACCAAGAATTCCCGATTGGGCGCTACAACACTAGACGGCCAGATACCAACGTCCAATTCGGAGAGACTCAGTAGAGAGAGGGAGAGAGACGGATGCTTGTGCGGGGTCCGAGGCTCGAAGGAGCGAAAATATAGCCAACCGTCCTTAGGGTTAGTGCACGTCGTTTTTTCCCGTGAGCGCGCGACCCCTGCGAGGGAGAAAGGGTTATACTGGCACACAAACAAGACGAAGAAACCCAAAGTAAAATTAGGCAAGCTCAATCAGGCAACACATTCGATATGAATTCAAGAATGTATTTGACTGTTGATATTTTCAATAACTCCATAAAATTCCAGCTTGACTCGGGTTCTAAACGGAGGTACCAAAATGATGAAAGCCTTCGGATAACCTGTTTAGAACAGATTGGATAGAAAAATTCAATATATGAGATTGCCCGATGAGTACATTTTGTCGCAAAATTAAAAGTACAGTGTCTAATTCGATAAACCTAAAAAAGGAACTCAAACAAGTTTTTCCTATTTTTTTTTCTGGCGGCTTTGAGAAATGTTCAAAATTAAAAGCTAACCTCAGGTGAAGGACAGTGCACAACCTGTATTCAAGAAAAAATGGAATACCATTTTCGGTGCACTATAACAGATCAACAAAGAATTATATAGATGTGAACAAGCAGGTATTCTGTCAAAACAAATTTTAGCGAATGAGCAGCATCTACGGTCAAAGTAAAAAAAGTCCAATGAAATACAAATATGCGTAGATTTTTCTACGGGGTTAAACGATGCCTTGCAGGATTACCATTATACTATCCTAAACCCTGTAGAAATTTTTAACAAACTAAATGGTGGAAAATCTTCTCCAAAATTGACCTCTCAGGCGCATGGCTTCAAATAGAGGTGGATAAAGAAAGTTCCAAATTACTCTGCACAAACATTCATAAAGGTTTGTACAAATATAAAAGATTGGCTTTTGGGGGTCAAGGTTGGGCCTGCAATTTTTCAGCAGAATACCATGCTGGGCGAGCTTGACTACGCAACAGCTTATTTGAATGACCGGTAAAACTACGACAGAGCACCGGAACTATATAATAAACGTATTAGATAAGTTACAAAGATACGTGTTTAAGGTTAAGGAGGCGAAGTTTGGCGTGTTCTTACCAGAGATCAAATACTTAAGTCACATCATAAATAGAGATGGTCATTGGCTGAATCCAGAAACATGCCGGCCCCAGTCAACGTTCAAGCCTTACAAAGCTTCCTCGGCCTAGCTAACTTTTACCAAGGGTTCATTAAGAACATGCAGAATTTGATAGGGCCTTTCAATGAACTCTTAAAAAAAAGGATACAAGCTCATATGGAATCGGTGCTTGCATTCTCCATAAACTGCCGGATTGTTTGCGAAAAGGTGTAACACTATTCTAGATCCCTACTATCAGCCGAGAAACAATATCTTTAAATGGAGAAAGTGGCTCTAGGAATAATATTTGCTGTCACAAAGTTCCACATGAATAACGGTTCATACTACAAAATTGCTTCGTTGAGGAATGATTCTCTTAAACTACAACTTCAAGATTAAGTTCCTTACATTTAAAAATATTTGCCATGTGGACAGCTTATTGCTGTCGACCCATTCCCCCAAATACGGAAGTCTTCAAAACTTCATCATTACTACACTACGGACGAATTGCGAAATTAAAAACATGATCATGAATATAGTGAAAGAGTTCCTCGCAACTTTGTCCGACATTTAAAGAGAGTCTCGAGAGGAGGAATCCATACAGTCCATCAAAAACTAAATTCGCAAGAAAGACCCTAATGTGCCTGAAGTTTCCTTTTTCTGTGATGATTTCCTACTGTATAATGACCGTATAGTGATCCCAAACAGCCTACAAATAAAAATCCTCAGGGATATTCACACGGGAAAACGGTGAAAAAACCGCACGAAAGCCTCATGCGCTGCTATGCATATTGGCCAGACATTCGCTTGCAGCGAAATCTTCAACTACAACGTACAAACCATGGCCAAACACAGACCCCCCATGACAGAGAATTCACGTGGATTGTGCAGGGCCCTTAGATAACATATACTACCTCATTGCCTGAGGTCCTACAATGTACAAGAACAACCACCAACTGCACGATTGGATTTTTACACGAGCTATTCGCGCGATTTGGCGTGGTAGATTGTGTGGTGACAGATAACGGTACTCAATTTACATCAATGATTTTAGAGTCATCTTCTCAGTATAATCTGAGATCGAATGGTTCGAATGGCGAGTCCAAGAGGTTCCTGGACACTTCAAAGGGCTCTTTAAAAAGGCACTATGTACACCGATAGTGTAAACTGTTTTTGACTACTATTTGGGGGTATGAGACCAGTGGATTCGCCAATCAATTTTATTACCACCGGCCGTGCTAAACAACTAATGAAAACCTTCCAAAGTTAGTATAAAAATTGTCGAATTTTGGATTCAATCAGTTCGCCGCTAAATACGTCACGGACCGCATTTGATTCTTGGTCGCCATCTTGGTTACTGCCAATTACAGTCAGGATCTGATCTGGACTACGCCGCCATCTTTGTTAAACATAATGTCACAACACTTAACAGGTTATGCGCCCAGCCATCGTCTTTTCTCTGACTGATCGGAATCTAAATTCGAATTGTGGCAGGTAAAATTTCTGGGATATCAAAGGATTCGAAAACTACACAAAATGATACAATCTCCAACAGAGAATCCTAACGACCCCGAATTTCTCGAAAAGAATGCGACTGTTTCTGCAGAACTGATTCAATGCTTAGACGATAGAAGTCTGTCGCTGATTATAAGAGATGCATTGGATGACGGACAGAAAGCATTGAACATATTAAGAGAACATTATTTATCAAAAGGGAAGCCGAAAATTATATCACTATATACAGAACTAACGTCTCTGAAACGTAATGAGGATGAAACTATTACCGACTACGTTATAAGGGTAGAAACAACCGCCAATGCCTTAAAACTCAGGTAAAATAATAAGCGATAGCTTGTTGATATCAATGACCCTCAAGGGACTTCCAGCCGATTTTAAACCATTTACAACTGTTATAACGCAAAAAGACAAACCCATAAATTTCAGTGAATTTAAAGTGGCATTGCGTAGTTACGAAGAGACGAATCGGATGATCGTGGACAATAATAACTCCAGCAATATTATGAAGTTCAAAAATGCTTCTCGAAAACAGACACCACCAAATTACGCACCTTACCCCAACGTGTTCCCCAAAAGTAATTTTCCGAAGAAAAAGAATAAAATTATCTGCTATAATTGTGGACGACCCAACCGCAAAAGTTTCCAATATCGATATAAACTCTCTAAAATGGACTCCGTAAAAAAATTTGAGAACTTTGAGGAAGAACATACGTTTCTATTCACATGTAACTTTGACAATACCACAAACGGTAAAAAAATCTCCTTGTATACTGTGGTGCTCACCAAGGAATCTGATTTTATTAATTTTGATTCAAACTTTAATCCACAAAGTAATTTTGTCGAACTTGCCGACGGTAGTCAAATAAATGATATAATCTTGAAAAGAGGCGATGCTAAAATATCCCTAAAAAATAATAAAGGCGAAATCTGTAACTGTATTCTAAAAAAAATGCTCTGTTCATACCTACATTTAAGCAAGACATATTTTCCGTGCAGGCTGCAATTAAACAAGGCGCGAATATAAAGTTTGGCCAAAACAAGTCAAAATTGATATACCCCAATGGAACTGCATTTGATATTAAAGAAAATGGCCGACTATATTATTTAAAAAGTATGGTTTCCTCAAAAACTGCCTGTCACGACTTGGAAACATGGCATAAAATTCTAGGACACTGCAATATAGCTAATATTAAAAAAAATTACCAAATGTAGTCGAAGGCATGGAAATAATACCTTCAGACGATCTCCCAAATTGTAATGTGTGTGCACAGGGGGAAATGACAAAAGATATAAGCAGAACGCCAGACAAAAATGCCACGAAAATTCTCTCACTTGTGCATTGTGACTTAGCAGGTCCGATCAGCTCGATGGAGAGAAGTAATCTAAGGTACGTCTTGAACTTTATTGATGATTTTTCCGGTTTATTTATAGTTTATTTTCAAAACACAAATTCGACATGATGCTCGCCACTAAGAAATATTTAGCTGATATTGCCACGTACGGTTCAGTAAAATGTATTCGCTCAGACAATGGAACTGAATTTACTAGTAAAGACTTTGAACTTCTATTAATTAACCACCGTATTAAACACGAGAAATCTGCGCCGTATTCCCCTTCCAAAATGGCACCGCTGAAAGGGCATGGCGAACCCTTTTTGAGATGGCAAAATGCCTGCTTATCGAGTCGAAATTAGCGCATAGTTTATGGACGTACGCTTTAATGGCAGCAGCATATATCAGAAATAGATCGTTCAATAAAAGACTAGGCAAAACGCCGTATGAAACGTTTTGCGGTGCAAAACCTAAAATGAACAGAATGCATCTATTTGGTTCTGATTGTTTTGCATTTATAAAAAATACCAGTAAACTAAATACTAAAAGCGAAAAAGGTATTTTCGTAGGTTACGATAAAAACAGTCCAGCATATTTGATCTACTTTCTAACCTAAAATGCCATAAAAAAAGGTTAGATGTGTAAAATTCAATGATACATTAAATTTAAAAAATGGCGATCCAGTGGATGAAAAACGTGAAATATTACCTAGCATCTTAATCGATCACAATGAAAATATTAATAACGACGACAATTACAGTAGAACTTCTGACGAAAATATTAACCAGACACGTCGATACCCAATAAGGGAGCGAAAAAGGCCAGACTTCTTACAACTTGAAAAGATACAAGATTAGGCAGTGGATTACTGTTACTCGTTGAACAGCGCTAGCGGTGTCAGAAATTTCGTGAAAATAGCGAATAATTCCACCCCATCTTTCCAAGCTTATAACTCCTCGAAAAATGCAATTCAAGCCCTAATTTTTTTTTTCAATTAAAGGAGCAAGGACCAAGATTTCATTAAAAAAAAGAAAAAAAAACGTGTTTTTTTTTAAAAAGGTTTTAAACTTCGGACTTTACAGGTAAAATTCTATAAGAACACTATGTTTTTTTTGTTTTAAATTTGAATATATTATGTATTGACCTTTTCTCTTCAATTTGTGAGTAAATAATTATGTACTCATCGGGTTCTAAATTAATTATTATTAGACATTTACAAAATGGGAGGCGTGAATTATTCGACCCCCTGTCTTTCCAAGCTTATAACTCCTCGAAAAATGTAATTCAAGCCCTAATTTTTTTTTCAATTAAAGGAGCAATGACAAAGGTTCCATTAAAAAAAAAAGAAAAAACAAATAACGTGGTTTAAAAAAAAAAGGTTTTAAACTTCAAACTTTACAGGTAAAATTCTAAAAGAACACTATGTTTTTTTTTTTAAATTTGAATATATTATGTATTGACCTTTTCTCTTCAATTTGTGAGTAAATAATTATGTACTCATCGGGTTACTAAATTAAGTATTTATTTTTTAATTGACACTTAAAACTTGGAATGGGGGGGTTCGTGAATTAAAAAAAAAACGTTTGTCTAAAATATTATATTCGATTTATTGGAAAGAACATAAAATTTCACATTGACCCTGAAAATATCGTAAAAATAGAATCAATAGAAAAATTTTGATAGATTTTTAAAATTGAAAAATTGAAAAATATTGAGTTTAAAAATTGAAAAATATTGACTTCGGAAAATTCCTTACCGTTTAAAAAAAAAAAAATATTTCTATTACTTTTAAAACAACTGTCATAGTTTATTTTGGAAGTATAATCCATAAAGAAAATAAATAACCCACTTTTAACAGAGAAATTGCGAGATTTTTATATTGTATTCGCAGTTTCGTGTTAGGGGTGTCAAAAATTCCTACAAAAATTCTGATACCGCTAGAACAGCGCACCGGAAAGTTATAATGAGGCGATTAATTCAAAAAATCACCACGAATGGGAAGAAGCTATGATATCCGAATTGAAAGCTTTATCTGAAAATAACACATACGAAATAGTGGCAAAACCAACAGATAAAAATATAATTTCTTCACGCTGGGGTTTTTCCAAAAAAATAACAGCTTCTGGCAGTGAAACTTTTAAAGCAAGATTTGCAAAAGCTTTTTCACAAATTTCTGGAGTTGAATATTTTGCAACATTTTCACCAACGACAAATTTAACGACAATTAGAATTTTATTACAACTTGCCGCTCAATACAATTTAAAAATACATCAAATGGATGTAAAAATTGCTTATTTAAATGCTCCGATTTACTGTGAAATCTATATTTACCCCCCCTCCGAGGGATTTAAAATGAAAAATAAAAATTGCGTATGGAAATTGCATAAATCGTTATATGGACTAAAACAAAGTGTACACAATTATAATTTAACCCATAATTATTTAATAGAACAGGAATTCAAGCAATGTCCCGTAGACGTGTGCATGTATACCAAAAATATAGGTAATAAATTGTTGATTTTGGTTCTTTTGGGTCGACGATATATTACTCGCCTCAAACTGTGACAACACGTTAAAAGATGTTAAGAATAAATTAAATAAAAAAATTAAAATGACCGATCTTGGACGACTGTCATGGTTCCTCGGTATAAAATTTACCGGTGAAAATGAAACTATAACTATGAACCAATCACGATACATTTAAAAAATTCTGCTCAAGTTCGGAATGCAAGATTGCAAACCGCGTTCAACTCCCGTCGAAATGGACATAAATAAAAAATATAGGGACCGAAATAAAATCCAGAGATAATCGAATATAAAGGGAAATGGTAGGCAGCCTCATTTACTTGATGACCGCAACTAGGCCTGACATATGTTACACTGTAACAAAGCTATCTCAAAACTTATCGAAACCGACAATACGGGACCTGAATCATGCAAAACAAAGCCTTTGTTACCTAAAAGGAACCAAGAAACAATCTTTAATATTTAAAAAGTCTACATATCCTCTAAATTTAGAAGGATTTTCAGATTCAGATTGGGGTAACTCTGAGGATAGAAAAAGTATAACGGCGTATTGTTTTAGACTGTCAAAGACTGGACCTATGATCTCTTGGAAAACTAAAAATCAACAAATTGTTGCCCTTTCTACTTGTGAAGCAGAATATGTGGCCCTAACCCATTCCACACAGGAGGCAATTTTTCTGAACACCCTTCTAAAATCTATTTAAAACCTGATCTAAGTAAAAAAAAAACCTATAGAAATTCATTGTGACAATCAGAGCAGTATCTTATTAGCAAATAATTCTATGATTCATCAAAGGTCGAAGCATATTGATATCCGATATCATTTTTTATACTCTTACTTATGTGACGTCTGAAAATAATATAGCGGACATTTTCACTAAACCTATAAAAAGAATAAAATTAAAACATTTTATAACTGAACTTTTTGGAATCTAATTATGAATAAATCTCTTTTCAGAAACCCCAAAAGAGAAGCATGAACATCAAAATCACACCAAAATTTTTTTTTTAAATTGTAAATTGTCCCGAGCACAACGTTAAACTGCGATCATTTCTAACTTACTAACCAAACTAACCAACTAATACCTAACAATGTTTCCAATTTTTGTTAAAAAAAAGTCACTTGTTAAAAACATATGTAAATTTCCTTTTTGTCAAATAATTTCTTTTGTATCTTTTTTTGGCAAACATTTATTAAAAACAAAAATGTATATTTGTAAATTTTTATGCATATGTTTATATATATTTGAAAAGTGTTTATTTTTATATGTATAAAAAATGGCTTCTTTTTGCACACATTATACCAATATATTACCAATTTCTTTTGACGAATGCGAATGAAGACAAATCCCCCCAAAACAAAAATAAACTAATTGTTTTATTGGTTTATTTTTATTTGTTCATTTATTTGCTTATTTTTATTTATTTATTTATTTTATTTTTCTTTCCTTTTCTCAATTCAAACCAAAATTGAATCCGAAAGGATTTTTCCATTATATAAAAAGGGGAGGGGGTGTAAACAGTTTTTGACTACTATTTGGGGTATGAGACCAGTGGATCGCCAATCATTTTTATAACCACCAGCTGTGCTAAACAACTAATGAAAACCTTCCAAAGTTAGTATAATAATTGTCGAATTTTGGATGCAATCAGTTCGCCGCTAAATACGTCACGGACCGCATTTGATTCTTGGCCGCCATCTTGGTTACTGCCAATTACAGTCAGGATCTGATCTGAACTACGCCGCCATCTTTGTTCAACATAATGTCACAACACTTAACAGATGGAAAGAGCATTGCAGCAGTTTATGCAGATGTATATGATGGCTCCTACTCCGAACACATCTATGGGACACTCGCCTGCAGAAAAAATATTTGCAAGAAAAATCTAATCCGTTTTCAATAAACTCATTCCACGGCAAGAGAAGTTCAAGAAAACCTGCCCATCCCATAAGAAATATTTTTATCCTAATGATAAAATCTTTTTCAAGACCTACAAAAAACAACATTGTATTCTGGGAATTAGGCACTATCAAACAAAGAATTGGCGAACTGGTCTATATCGTTCAGAGACCTAAAAACACCCACAAACGTTATATGAGGACATGTCGTTTGAATGGATCTGACGAATCACCACAAAATACCTGCCAAGACCCGATCAACCTAATATTCGATCACTTTGGTTTAAACACGCTCGGGAAGAAAAAGAAAATTAAAGCAACCACTCGACGTAAATCCCTAGAGATAAACTATTACGCTTTATTTCCCCTTTCTTTTTCCTTTTCTTTTAAAAAAAAAAAAGAAAACTCTTGGAAAGTTGGTCTTGTGAAACCGAAATTACCCATAATTGACACCACCGGATAGTAAGCTCCGCTTACCCTTTATCCTATCCTTGTAACCCTTTCTTAATAGATCTTCCTTTCATCTGTCTTCCGTGTTTTCCATCCGTGGTCCCAACTTTGGGTACAAATACTAAAGCAAAATCAATCGGTTGAAGATTTTCTTTATTATAATTCCGTTTTTGAAGTTTTAATGGACTAATGAATATCGTAATTTATTCAATTTTATTTTTCATCATCAATTTCTCACATATATATATAATTTACTATCCACAGACATATATATTTCATCCTTTCAGAATCCATATTTGGATGCAACTGTTCCGCTTGTCGCATGATTCGAACCTAGAGACAATTAACCTTTTAATTTAAATCCAAACATTTCAATCGCTACGGCCGTTGTAACAACTACGCGCGCTGCAGAAAAATACGGTCGATTGTGATTTATCAACGTGAACATATCGTAAGCCTCTATTCGACACATCCAATTGATCAAATCTCGCATTTACCTTTAATTCAGAGACTTAATTTTATTTCTATTAAAGAGCCCATATATATATATATATATATATATATATATATATATATATATATATATATATATATATATGTGTGTGTGTGTGTGTGTGTGTGTGTGTGTGTGTAAGCAATAACTATAACTAGTATAGTATGGAGGTATATAAGCAATAACTATAACTAGTATAGTATGGAGGTATATAAGCAATAACTATAACTAGTGTAAAATTTTAATATTTTTCATTCTTCAGGTGGCATGGTTTTAGTTGCGCCCCTTAAATGTTATAGTTTACAAAATAATAAAAATAATACTGTACATTACTCACCCTGTTATCTAGAATGCATATTCTATAATTTATAATGATTAATTTAATAGATTATTATATGGACAGTAACACTCAAGCAATGGCCATCAAGTTTTAATTGAACATAATACACCTCCCATGATCAATTTGATTAGTATTTAATTATACGGCACAGTCACTGTGGCTGCCGCCAGATTCATCTTTTCTTAGGATAGATGGGTTTGGTATTCTGGCCCTTTAATGCCGAATATCAAAGCCTAATAGACCTTGGCTAAATCGGTCACCGTAAAATAGGCCCTTAAGATGAGGTCAAAAAAGATAGGAAAAATATCGTTCTAGTTAGAATAATATCGTAAAAGTGGTATAAATATATTGAAATAAAATAAATAATTATTCATTTGTGTTATATTTATCTTAAAAAGCAAAATAAGATAGGTGATCCTACTTCCGGGTAGTGATTCGGTCCCAGGCGAAGTGATATCACAGAAAGGATGCCAAGCCCTTTCTGAAATTAGACCCTGGAGAGAACAGGTCGCTTCGCTTCGTCGTCCATCCATCGTTCGGTCAGTTCAAATGTAATAGCAGTTATTTCTTTTTTCTTTAGCCCATAAAAGTGCCAACGAGGTAAGAATCTAAAATCTTTACTTATTTTATTGGTCATGATTCACGTATTAGGTGGTATGTAGCCTTGTTTTTAATAAGATCGTTCGGCGGTTACATTTCTCATTCCACGTGAAAAAGTCTTGAAAAAAACCTTTTTTGTATCGCATGTGTCTGATGTCGCCGTCATGTCCTTTTCTTTGTATTTTATTTGTTTTCATTTTATTTTTGTAAAATATACAATTTTGTACATTTTGTATTGTATTTATGTCAACTGTTTTTATTTATTTGTATTGCAGTTTTCACAGCTGCATATGTACAAGTATATAGTTATTCTAAACATAATCAAATCAGTTGTTACTTTTCTCACGCAGGAGGCTAAAGGAATCACAGTGAAAACGCGTTGCTTCAAAATTGCCACGTGTGTGAGACGACCAGGATATTTTTGAAGACTCATTTCGAGCATTTAGTATTTAATTATACGGCATAGTCACACTGACCCACCGGTTCCTGCTAGTACATCAAAGTAAAGTGACACTAAGCCTGGACAGTACCAGGGGTGACCATTTAGGAATACCAGGTGCTGTACGTACTTTCTGTTTCTCGACATTGTTTCGAATCACCCTGGACTTCAATGTGCCACTAAAATCAGGCAGTGCCGACTCACGAGCGGTGCGGTTGAGAAATTCGCAGCCTTTGCTTAACAATTACACGAGCAACCAATTTTACAGAGTGTATCCATTGTCTCACCAGACTGAATGGAAGACGTGAGATATGTTTATTTGATTATTAAATATATAATTTATTACGTCACACTAGTTCTAGCAACTATCATTCATCATTTATGACGTTATCAATTTTCATGTAAATATTGACGATCACTTTGATGTGACACAAGGTTAATTCAACAAATGTAGAGATATCAGTTACTCAGACGCACGCAACATAACAAGCAAGCAAAATGCACAAAGTTTTATTAGTATATGGTATTATACCTCGAACATTTTCTTCTTTCTCATATTCTTCGTTATTTTTATTATTGACCTTATTAATACTGAGATTTGGTGTTGCAAATTTCCAGACTTATAAACTGGTGTTGGACTCTAAAAAATCCCCACCTGCATCTATCCCAACTGATCCGAGAAATCTAATTTATTCTGTGCCTCTTAACCAGCTGACCAGTCGTCCAATTGTTGCATACATTAAAGACAGCAGAGGCAAAATCGTGGTCTCACTTAATAACAACATAAGAGCGTACGCCACAACTATGGACAAAAATCAAAAGAGTCCTGCAGACTCGGACAGCTGGCGGGATTCAGGCGGAAAGCTTTGTCAATGGACTAATCCCGACGAAGATTGGCCCGCAAGGCTTAATAGAAAATTGTACTCAACCACGTGCGGATCAAGTTTACGCGGAACCACTTTGATAGCAAAGATTTTCAGAGGAAAGATAATTTTAGATTGGTTAATGCACGTCCACCCGAATCAAACATTGCCCGCAAATAAAAGGTTTATAAGAATTGAAATTCCAGATTTGAAACTCTCCACCGACACAAATCTTTTCGAAATTAACGAACAAGCGTGGACTCTAAATATCACGAAACAACCACCCAGGAATATTACTGCAAATACTGGATTTGATATCACGGCCGAAATTCTAAACAGAAAAGGGAATCCACTGACAGAGGGATTAGATTCCGTTGCGTTCGTTGAACTAACCGTCAGTTACAATCAGAAAAAGTTTCGCAAATTATTTGGAAAAGAACTTGTCTTAAAAAGTAGTCGTATTCATTTAAGTGGGCCGTTAGTTACGATATATAAAGCAACTGGAGATTTAGTCATTCGCCAAAGGGCTTCCGCAGGCAAGGTTTCTTTTACGGATGTCCGGATTATAGAGTCTGTATCTGATTTACGATTAAACTTGACAATGTTTATGTCAAAAGATCCCTTTGCAAGAATTCCTAACTGTGAAAAATGTTATTCCGATTCAAACTACAGATTTACAACTGATACAATTGTCACATTCCAAATACCTCCAGCAAGTGTACTGAATGATATACCATCTATGACATTTACCAATAGTATTGATATTGTTCCACAAGCGTTCGCCAAACTAAAATTTACCAGCAATTATGTGGGAACAGGTAAGATGGCAATAACTCGCAATTTTCCGATCCCAGGACCTTTAACTATCGAAATAGACGACAAAAATGGCAACCGAATCTTTTCTGGTCCTGATTCAAAATTGATATTGGAAGTGAAAACGATTCCAGCAAACGTGTGTCTTTCGAGTGATTTATCTGTTCTTACTCACGAAGGTGTTGCTACATTCAATGGGTCCATATGTGACATTATAAGTTCAGTGTTTCTAGTCTTTTATTCAAAAAGAAATCCAGCAGTGAGTGTGAGATCACAAGAAATTTCCGTTGATGGCAATGTACAGATTGCACATTTTGACCATTTCGAATTTACAGAAACCGAAAGGAAGATATCACCACATATAAATTCGTTTATTCACTTTGCCATCAATGACCTCAATAATGACGTAATAAATGGCGGATTAACACAGTTTAACATGACACTGTCCATTACTACAGTTGATACGGGAAATTCTGTGGAAAATATTATAATTAAGTATAACCTCATTCGCGAACAGGAACAACGCAGTCCGAACCGTACGATCCGCGTTGTCATACTTTCTGGGGATTCAGAGAGGAGCACGACGTTTATCAGGGAGATATTTCAGCAACAAACACCACAGATTTCATTAGATGAAAAACTTGATATATACACAGGTTTTTCTCTGTTCAACAGAGTCTGTTGGAACTGGAGACAGATATATAAATATTTTATTAACTTATGCGTGACTAGTTACTGGACGCGTCTGATTGTCTTGAGAACCTCAAATGTTGATGTGGCGCCTATATTTAAACAATATGCTCGAACTCATCACATCAATCTCACTTACGTGGTAGTCGATAGCGGACATTTGTATTTGGCGAATAGAGCTTTCTATATCGATAGCAGTTTAGGCGACTTCATAAAGAAGTTGAAAGCTACAGAAGTAAAAGTCATCGCTTGTTTTGCCGACCACACGCAGATTCCAATTATACTTCGTATCGCTTATGAACAGGGTCTATCCTCCAGGCATGGTTATCAGTGGATATTTGTCAGCGAATCAGCGCGGGGATATCCTTTCAAAAATACATATTCATATCATATCTTTCCAGAAGTATCTAAATATTATGGGGGAGCAATCCTGTTTATGGATACATACAACACAAGTTTCATGCATACCAAAGACTGGGAAAGGGTTCTGAGATACTATTTCACGGCGGATAGATCATTCAACATCGGATTAAAAGCTGTGTATCCTAATGAAGATACAAGTGCTCGAATGGCGTTAGGTTATGATGCCATCTGGTTATATGCTGTAGCTTTGAAGAACATCGTTTCCAAAAGTCTTACAGCAACAACAGAAATGATCACTAAAGAATTAAGAAACGTCAAAATTGAAGGTCTCTCAGGTACTTTAAAGCTAAACAAAGACGGTGATAGGGAAAGATTTACGGCAAATATTCGAATAATCGATGCCAGTAAATATAACGAAAGCATAGGAAATGTTGCCCCATTATATAAATATATTATGGATACTTTCGATAACAGATACATCGAATATATATATGAGGGTTATAAAGACACACCTTATCTTAATATGACAATCTTATCGACCGAGATCCCTCTGGCACCAGTGTATAATATCCGTAGATTTAGGTCAAAAGCAGGGAGAGTGAGCAAAGATGATCTTCAATTTATCAAATACCTTGATGAATCACTGCACCCGGAAGTTATGTACCGCATGGAAAGAGTACTTCCTCCCTTCACTTGCCAAACTCCTTGTGGTAAACATCGGTCTATCTACAATGTGAACAGTTTCGAGAGGGGAACGTGCCAATCAATGAATAATTGTAGCTGCAGTAAAGGATACTTAGGTCTTCTTTGCCAGTATATATCATGCAATTGTAAATACGGTAATTGTTACTCCCCGGATCAATGCATTTGTCACAAAGGATATACTGGTAAAGAATGCCATATTCCTATTTGCGTTGGTGGCTGCAATAACGGCAAGTGCGTGAGACCTGATAAGTGCAAGTGTTTCCAACCCTATTGGGTCGGTAAATTATGCGATACACACCTAATGGAGATAATCGTGCCTTTAATTATAAACTTTATTCTGTTCATATATTTGGGTTACTTATTTTTCATTTTCTTTCGGAGACGTATTGAACATATGGCTGCACTTTCTAATGTGGAATGGATAGTAGATTGGAAAGATATAAAACGGATACCCAAAAATCCCACCTTGTTTGATAGCATGAGATTTAGTAATACCAGTGGAGCGTTGACAAATGATATCTACTATTGGAATAAACGAAATTGGATTCTGCGGAAAATAAATTCGAACACAATTAACCAAGATGACGCGAATGTTCGCCTTGAGATGGCGGAATTGATTAATTTAAATCACCAAAACTTAATCACATTCGGCGGAGCATGTATCGTTTACCCCAATGTATGCTTGCTTGTAGAAATAGCCCAAAAAGGAGGCTTGAGTGAAGTTTTACTCAACGATGAAATAAAACTGGATTGGAACTTCCGTTTCTCGTTTCTGAAAGACATTTGCCGAGGAATGAATTTTCTGCACACGAAGACCAAAATTGGTTCACATGGTCGCCTCAAATCATCCAATTGTCTCCTGGATAACCGCTGGTGCATTAGAATATCAGGCTTTGGAGCACCGACGATTCGCTATGGACCTTACTTAATAGAAAAGAACGAAACGGAAAAGTCAAATCAATACTATGCAATGCAAGAAGAACTGCTTTGGACAGCGCCAGAAATACTGAAAACAGCCTCATGCCTCGATGATGTCAAAATGGGCACCAAAGAAGGTGACGTATATTCATTTGGGATCATCGCATCGGAGATCGCTACACGAGACATTCCATTCGCATATGAACGATGTTATCTATCTACTTGTACGTTGATCGACCTCATCGTTAACCGAGATGACCCTTTGCTCTCAAATGATCTAAAAATTTGGCAATCACTTGAGAAGGACATGGATATAGTGCGCCCATATATTCATGACGACTGCCTCACCGGAACAATGACAGTGAAATTAAAATTTAAGAAAATGCTTAACGATATATGGTCTAACGATCCGTTTGAGAGGATGACATTTCAAAGAATAACTACGGTGCTATACAATTTATTTCCAATTCGAGGAGAATTAATGGACAATTTGATACATATGCTAGAATCGTATTCGAAGAATCTTGAACGGATTGTCTTGGAGAGAACTGACGCGCTTGAAGCAGAAAAAACAAAGGTGGAAAACATTGTGAGCCGAATGCTGCCGAAAACCGTAATCGAAGAGTTGAAGTACGGTAACAAGATTGATCCAGAACAGTTTGAATGCGCCACCGTTTACTACAGCGACATTGTTGGCTTTACAACGATCGCAAAGAATATCCAGCCTATGCAAGTTGTGGATCTTTTGAACGATTTGTATATCCTGTTTGACAGTATCCTCGCAAAGTACGATGTCTACAAAGTGGAGACCATCGGAGATGCTTACGTGGTATCAAGCGGAGTTCCAAGCTTGAACGGCAACTTACACGCTGGAGAAATTGCCACAGCATCTTTAGACATTATGTCCGCGGTCATGAGGATGGAAACTCCTCAGCTAGCCAATTTTAAATTGCAACTACGATTAGGCATACACACAGGCGCTGTAGTTGCTGGCGTTGTTGGTCTCACAATGCCACGCTATATTTTATTCGGGGAGACGATGCAAATAGCTTCCACCATGGAGTCGACCTCAAGGCCAATGCATATTCAAATTACTGATTATACTGTTAAAGTACTTAAGCAACTCGGGGGTTACTTCACAAAATATCGCCGGAATATGACTGTTTTGGGGAAAAACATTGACACTTACTTTTTAATTGGGAAAAGCAATTATACAAAACCACTGCCAGAGTTTATCGAAGATGAAAAGCAGGATAAATGAACGATGTAACGATACTTTAAGCAGACAAACACTTCCATACCCTTGAAGTACATCTCTTTAAATTGTATTATTTGCATTATTCGGGCTATTGTTCTGATCGTTAATACTGTAGTTGAATAAAGTGTTAGGATCAGTATCGAAGGTTTTCTAGATCGATTTTTCGATAAGTGCCACGTGAAGTAGTCATCACCACTGATGTAGAAATCTAATAATCTCAGCGAATGCTACTCTGATGTCTGTCTGTCTGTGTCACTCATGTCTTTAGTTCGAAATTTAAGTTAAAAAGTAAATAATTAGTTAAGGTAATATAATTCTCTCTATCCTGAATCGATTCTCTCCATATATAGCCTTGAAGAAACTCAGCGAACGTCTTCGTGTGTTATTCTTTTTATTGAGAAGAAGCGACGATAAAGAGAATAAGAACCCCGTATAAACACGCCACGTATGTATAAAGATGTTTATTTTATTGAAAATGTTACAATATTAGTCGAATAAAGTTTGTAGATGCAAAGCATTAAAATAGAAAGTTGCATTGTCATTAAGGAGACGAACACCTGGCTCTAGAATTCCATTTTTCTTAATTTGGCTTATTTGTATTATTCGGACACATTTTGAATAATGTATAGTAATGTTTTTTTCAATAACATCCGTTTTTACATTGTAATCATATCACCCTCACCACCTATTGCATATTGTTACTTATGGATTTTAAGTCGCCTTCCTCGTTGCATTACTTTTTTGGTGACTCTAGAATGATTTATATGCTGAAGTATGCAGGGAGAAAATGCGGTATTATGGTGTTTGAATGATATTAGCCGTGTAGAGATGAGAACTCCCATCCACTGGCTATCTCGGTTATGAATAGTGTAACAGTTCTTTCATATAAAAGCCATCTTTGAGTAAGCTAAAGCAGATTGTGGCTGACCAAATGTCGGGCTTCTCACTGGCAAAGGATAACAGCCGAAAACTTCCCTGCTAGGCGTATGGTGAAGTCATGAATAAGAACTTAATTAATAAATAATCAATCAATAAATCAATAAACTAGTATAACTTGAATTGTATGTGGAGGCATTTTAACTCCGCCAGATTAAAACTAGGTCACCTTCTAATACAAAGAAAAGATAACTCTACCCCCTCCAAATATATCGTCAAACATCTGCCTGATAAACGGCGATAAATAAGATAAATGAGTGTGTTAATAATAAAGCGTCTGATGGCTAATTAGATAACTCAGCACAACTTAAATATATAAAAACACGCAGTAACATCAATTTCAATTGCCTGACGAATCTTCATGGGAGCGAAACGCGCAAAATTCTGTGTAGCTTAATTGCCATATATATTTTCAAAACTTACTCTGACAGGCATGCGCGAAAGCACTTGAGAATGGTGTGTGTTTCCTCTAACTGGATACACCGTTCGGAGTACGAGAGTACACTCGTTCAGGAGCGATATAAGGATAACACGAGTCATTGGTCAGGGACGTCATAAATCGCTCGTAGTCCGTGTCGAGTTATCATTCGAGTTCGCATTGGCGTTACTGGTGAGTTAGTGTCAGCGTTATTGTTCGAGTCTGTGTCAGCGTTGCTGTTGGGTTCGTGTCGGCGATCATTCCAAGTCAAAAGTTTTTTTTCCTGATTATTTGCCTTTCTACCAGGGCCAAATTAAAACGAGCTATTTTGGCATCATGGTCTTCGACCCGAAGCTTATATTCCTGCTTGATGGCAGTGACTTTAGGCAGTCGATAGTGGACTTGTTAGAAAAGGCAGAACTGATATATCAGTTAGGTGTGGAGTAAAACGCATTGAATGCGTCATCCCAATATGATTGCCAAGCGGCGCATATGCTATAAACTTGCCCTAAACTGCGATATCTCTTGTTAGGCCGCCAGAGGTCGAACCTAGATAGTTATAATGTTCTTCGCAACTTCCACAGGTAGCAGAGTCCCAATAAGTCTTCACAACCTGGGCAATTCCGAGTGAAATCTTGTCAACGTCTAGTGTCCCCCAGCGCGCCTCTGCTATACAAAAGAGTGGATAAACCGTCACTTCGTTTGGCAGCGTGTCGACTGTAAAAAGTGAATTAATCTTCGCTCGGTTGGCCGGTTCGGCTTAACGCTGTAGAATAAACTTTTCTCTCAAAGGTATCAAAAGAAAAAATATCACATCGTCACGACAAATTATCAGTGTACGCAAAGCAAATATATTTTTGGGACCTTTAAGACATTTACATAAACACTATTTTCATAAAACAAACAAACAAACAAACATTTGGTTATAAGATCGTAGTCGTACAAAATAATCCATACGTTTTTTGTCTCTTTTTTTTTTTTTCGGGGTGCCAGCATGCTAACGACCACTCTTCGTAGGAGCTGTCGCTTTCACTATCAGGTAGGATGGGGAAGGAAAACGATAAAGTAAGACTCTAAAGTTCGCATGCGGTAATGTTTGCATCTGGGAATGACCTTTCGGGTTGATTTCTAATTATCGGTTGGTCTATCATCATTTGCTTCTTACCTCTGACACACACTTTCAGTTTGTTTCTCTCACGCTCCACCACCAGTAGTACCACCATGAATACTATTAACAAAATCATTGCCAGTCCAACCATGTCTCCGACACTTATGGGTTACCATTACCCCGGTTGGGAATATTCCCCAGTCAAGTGTGTCAATCTAGATTATAATTCATTTAATTTCATTATCTCTACTCGTTCCAACAAAGCTGGCAATTTTCGCTTCACGAACGCCGAGAAATTCCTTACTATGGAATTCCAGATTTTGGAATGGTTACTCAGTCCAGTGTCCATTGATCCCATACCTCTTTTTCGTTTGATAATAAGGGCTTAAGGCATCGGCCTTTCCATACGCCCCACATCCTTTCTCCAATTTTAGAATTTTCAAAGATGGGATTATCATTATGCTACCAGTGGGTTTAGCTACGTTGTTGACCTGGAATAATTCTAATACGCACCATCTTCGATCACCCGTTACATAAATCGGATGTCCCGACAAGCAAATTCATAAGATGCCGAGCATACATTTCCCAGCCCCCCATCATTGTTTCGGACCAATTTATTTTCCTTTAGTAGTGTGCCACACCCCAACGCATTATAATATTTTCAGAATTCTTGCTCAGGGTTATTATTGAGCAAAACAAAAGCTAGAATTAGATGGAGAGTCGTATTTTTTCTTGGCGCAAGTCTATTGTTATTGTATCCTCGTTACAGCTAAGGTGATTGGGTTACCCCCTTGGTTCATACCCAATTAAAGTTGGATTCTGCAGTGGGTGGTGGAGCATATGACAAATGAAAATCAAAACTCAATCATGGCATCCTCTTTGAAAAAAATACAAAATGGTATTTATCCGATCATCACTGAAATAGATAACTCATCACCACTGAAATAGATAACTATAAAAAACTCATCACCACTAAAAAAGATAACTATAAAAAACTGATCGCTACTAATATAGATAACTATAAAACAAACTCATCACCAGTAAAATAGATAACTATAAAAAACTTATCACCAGTAAAATAGATAACTATAAAAAACTAATCACCAATAAAATAGATAACTATAAAAAACTCATCACCACTAAAATAGATAAACATAAAACAAACTGATCAACATTAAAATAGATAACTATAAAAAAACTTATCACCACTAAAATTGATAACTATAAAAAACTCACCACCACTAAAATAGATAACTATGAAAAACTCATCACAACTAAAATACATAACTATAAAACAAACTCATCAACACTGAAATAGATAACTATAAAAAACTCAGCAATACAAAAATAGATAACTATAAAAACTCATCACCACTAAAATAGATAACTATAAAACAAACTCATCATCACTGAAATAGATAACTATAAAAAACCCAGCAATACTAAAATAGATAACTATAAAACAAACTCATCAACACTGAAATAGATAACTATAAAATACTCAGCAATACTAAAATAGATAACTATAAAAAACTCATAACCATTAAAATAGATAACTATAAAAAACTCATCACCACTAAAAAAGATAACTATAAAAAAAATTCATCAACACTGAAATAGATAACTATAAAAACTCATCACCACTAAAATAGATCACCATAAAAAACCCATCAACACTAAAATAGATAACTATAAAAAAACTCATCACCACTAAAATAGATAACTATAAAAAACTCACCACCACTGAAAAACATTGCTATAAAAACTCATCACCACTAAAATAGATAACTATAAAAAAACTCATCACCACTAAAATAGATAACTATAAAAAACTCATCACCACTAAAATAGATTACCATAAAAAACTCATCACCACTAAAAAAAAAAACTATAAAAAAAACTCATCACCACTAATATAGATAACTATACAAAAAACTCATCACCACTGAAATACATTGCTATACAAACTCATCACCACTAAAATAGATAACTATAAAAAACGCATCACCACTAAAATAGAAAACTATAAAACAAACTCATCATCACTGAAATAGATAACTATAAAACAAACTCATCTCCTCTAAAACAGACAAAAATCTCATCATACCTGAAATAGATAACAATAAAAAGCTCATCACCACAAAAATAGATAATTATAAAACAAACTCATCACCACTAAAATAGATAACTATAAAAAACTCATCACCATTAAAATAGATAACTATACAAAAACTCATCAACACTACAATAGTTAACTATAAAAAAAAACTCATCACCACTAAAAAGGTAACTATAAAAACCCATCACCACTAAAAGAGATAACTATAAAAAACTCATCAACACTGAAATAGATAACTATAAAAAAAATCATCCACACTAAAATTGATAACTATAAAAAAATCATCACCACTAAGATAGCTATAAAACAAACTCATATCCTCTAAAATAAACAAAACAAACTTATCATCACTGAAATAGATAACTATAAAAAACTTATCACCACTAAAATAGATAACTATAAAACAAACTCATCATCACTGAATAGATAACAATAAAAAACTCATCACCACTAAAATAGATAATTATAAAACAAACTCATCATCACTGAAATAGATAACTATAAAAAAACCCATCACCACTAAAATAGATAACTATAAAAAACTCATCAACACTGAAATAGATAACTATGATAAAACGTATCACCACTAAAATAGATAACTATAAAAAACTCATCAACTCTAAAATAGATAACTATAAAAAAACTCATCACCACTAAAATAGATAACTATAAAAACCCACCACCACTAAAATAGATAACTATAAAAAACTTATCACCACTAAAATAGATAACTATACAAAAAACTCATCACCACTAAAATAGATAACTATAAAATACTCATCACCACTAAAATAGATAACTATAAAAACCCATCACCACTAAAATAGATAACTATAAAAAAAACTCCGCAACACTGAAATAGATAACTATAAAAAAACTCATCACCACTTAAATAGATAACTATAAAAAAACTCATCACCACTAAAATAGATAACTATAAAAAAACTCATCACCACTAAAATAGATAACTATAAAAAAACTCAGCACCACTAAAATAGATAACTATAAAGAAGCTCATCACCACTAAAATAGATAACCATAAAAAAGTCATCACCACTAAAATAGATAACTATAAAAAAACTCATCACCACTAAAATAGATAACTATAAAAACCCACCACCACTAAAATAGATAACTATAAAAAACTTATCACCACTAAAATAGATAACTATACAAAAAACTCATCACCACTAAAATAGATAACTATAAAATACTCATCACCACTAAAATAGATAACTATAAAAACCCATCACCACTAAAATAGATAACTATAAAAAAAACTCCGCAACACTGAAATAGATAACTATAAAAAAACTCATCACCACTAAAATAGATAACTATAAAAAAACTCATCACCACTAAAATAGATAACTATAAAAAAACTCAGCACCACTAAAATAGATAACTATAAAGAAGCTCATCACCACTAAAATAGATAACCATAAAAAAGTCATCACCACTAAAATAGATAACTATAAAAAATCACTACTAAATTAGATAACTATAAAAAACACCCATCACCACTAAAATAGATAACTATAAAAACCCTCATCAGCACTAAAATAGATAACTATAAAAAAAACCCAGCAACACTGAAATAGATAACTATAAAAAAATGCATGACCACTAAAATGGATAACTATAAAAAAAAACTCATCAACACTGAAATAGATAACTATAAAAAGAACTCATCATCACTAAAATAGATAACTATAAAAAAAACTCTTATTAAATTTAAACACAAATTAACGGCCATCCTTTCAAGAAAATCTTTAAAAATTGTATTCAACAGAAATAAAAATGTTTTGGTGGCAACTACTTATTTGCATATGCGAATAACATAACACTATAAATGGCAAGCCTAGGTTGGCCTTGGTGTGTCTTACTCAAATGCCACCAGAAGTGACGCCGAAGAGCGTACATGTCCTCCCACCAAGACTCTCTGACTCGACACCGTCATTTGTACATATTGTAAATATACCTTTTCTTAATACACTTATTATTGCGTTATCTTGTTGTTTGCGTCTTCATTGTATTTCCTTACTAATTATTGTTCAACCTTGCAACCACAACAGTTGGCGACGAGATATGAAGCGTCAAATATAACAGTTTGACGAAGAACTATTTAAAAAAAAAAGAAAGAAAGTACAACGCAAAGGTTGACCATTTTTTTAAGGAATGCAAAGTGTTGACGAGCAAACGGATTTTACGCTAAAGAGAAGTTTCAACTCAAGTGAAAAAAAAAACTCTAACGTGGCAAAAGCGACAATTTACGCCGTTTTCTGGGAATCCGACTTGCAAACGAATGTAAAAGTGAATTTTTGTTTGTCGCTACACGACAAATCTTATTAAAGGACCAACTTGCAAACGAAAAGCGAACTTTGTTCTGTCGCAAAAACGACAGGTCAGACCCGTATTACGAAAAGCAAGGAAGTAACCTACGAAAAAATTTCACCAGTGGATTCTAATTACTGTTCTCCGTAAACAAAACAACAACTAAAGGACTTTTTAATTAATGTTTTGGTTGACGTCGGTACTAAAAGGAAATACCACAGCTAAAACTAAAATTCAAGGAAAGGATTTTTTTTTCTTGAAGTCACTGAATAACGGATAATACAGTAAAACGTCACGGGAAAAAATGTAATCTCAATTTAAGAGGTATTTTAATTACTAAAATACTAGAGGAAAAAAAACTCAAAGAACTAAATGTACTGCATACATTTATTCAATTGTGACTCGATTAAAAAAAAAAGCCCCAAACTTTTATTTTGTGGAAAGAGTTACTTATTAGTAAGTGCCTAAAAACGGAAAGTCAATTCCATTTCGTGATTCCAGATAAACCTGTTTTATTTTTTTTGCAGCGTGACTCGCAAAAAGATTATATTATTGCAAGCAGCGATATTATTATTGAAAACAGGAGCTTACAGCAATTTGCTTTTTTGTTGTAACCCAAACCGGTGTATATTGTACATGGTACAATATTTTTTTTTTAACTACACACTAAAAAAAAAAAACATGGAAGACTTATCAAAAATGTTCATGCAATTTTTACAAGCACAGGCTGAGCGGGATGAACGCAGACAAGCTACACAAAACGAGCTTTTGCAAACACAAATACAGGCACAGGCCGACCGCGAGGAAAAGAGAGAGGACAGATTATTGAAATGGCAGCAGGAACAAGAAGAAAAGCAGAAAATGGCACAATTAAAGCAGAAAAAACTGCAATTGGAACAGGAAGAAAGGCATAAGAAACTACAATTGGAACAGGAAGAAAGGCATAAGAAACTACAATTAGAATATGAAGAAAGACAAGAGGAACGTTTTGCTAAAACACTGGAAAGAGTAATCGAGAAAATGTCGATAGTGTTAATTTCTCCCATACAACTATTTTTAATAGCATGGACACATTTCATTATGTGCTTGAGGAAGAGAAGAATTTTTAAGCATACTACACAAGATACGAGGATGTTTTTCAACTGGACTGTAAAAATTGGCCAAATAGCCAGAAAGTGAGCCTCTTACTCAGAAAATTGGGTACATCAGAACACAGCAAATTCGTAGATTACATATTACCTAAAAAAACTGCGGAATTAGAGTTCATGGAAGCTGTAAAATTACTAAAAGAATTATTTAATCCAAATATATCTCTTTTTCATAAAAGATGGCTGTGCATGAATCTAAGAAAGATGGACAACCAAGATTATTTGACATACGCATCAGTTGTCAATAAAAACTGCGATAATTTTAAGCTTGCAGAACTAACGGTAGAAGATTTTAAATGTCTAATCTTCGCTCAAGGGTTAGTTTCCACGAAAAATGCAGAAATACGCAGACGAGTGTTGTCTAAGCTGGAATCTGAGCAAGATTTAACCCTTCAGAAACTAGCAGAGGACTGCGAAAGGGCCATTACACTAAAAAAGGATTAAAAAAATATAGAAGAATCCGGAGTGGCATATGTAAGAAAAGTTAGAAAACCATACGCACCAACCAAGAACTTTACAAAGAAAAGCAATGGAACGGGATATTCCAAAGATAATAACCATAAATATAGTACACAATATAACAAGCCTCTTCCTAGATATAACTGTAAGAGATGTGCAGAAAAGCATTTGGAATCAGATTGTCCTTATAAGAAGAAAAAATGCTACATTTGTAAGAAGGTGGGACACAAAAGCGATTGCTGCAGATATAAAGATTACACCAGAAAGGGAGTACAGCAAACAAAATCAAATACAAAATTAGACAAAGATCGGCGAAAATACGTAAAAGTGGAAATATTAAAAACATCAATAAAGTTACAACTCGATTCCGGCTCCGATGTTTCTATAATAAACCTGAATACGTGGAAAAAGTTGGGAAAACCGGCCATGATGAAAACTAGTAAAGCAGCCCGGACGGTAACTGGTGGTGGTATAAAATTTGAAGGAGAAGTTGTCCTCCCGATAAAATTGAAAGGGATTTCGAAGAAATTAAAAATATTCGTACTAAAAAATAGTGAAAATCTGTTTGGAATAGATTTAATTGAGAAATTCGGACTATGGGATAAGCCAATCAATACATTCTGTAAAAAATTAGAATGTTCTTCTCCAACAACAGTAAATATAAAAGACGATTTAAAAGAATTATTTCCTGGGGCATTCACGACTAACTTAGGTCGCTGCAATAAATTCAAGGCCTCGTTTGAACTTAAAGAAAACGCCAGCCCAATTTTTAGAAAAAAGCGAAATGTTCCGTTCGCTGGGTTGGAAAAGATTGATAAAGAATTAAATAGATTGGAACAGACGGGAATTCTATCAAAAATAGAACACAGCGAGTGGGCAGCCCCCACCGTATACGTAAAGAAAAAGAATGACGAAGTTAGAGTGTGCGCAGACTTTTCGACCGGGGTCAACTCCCTATTAAAAGATCACCATTACCCCCTACCAAGCCCAGAGGAAATATTCACGAAGTTGAATGGGGGTAATATTTTCTCCAAGATAGACTTGAACGACGCGTATTTGCAAATACCGGTCGAGGAGAATTGCTCAAAAATACTATGCATCAATACGCATAAGGGATTATACAAATACAACCGATTGCCTTTTGGCATCAAAGTAGCGCCTGCCATCTTTCAGCAAACGATGGACACCATGCTAAGTGGTATTGAGTGCGCATGTGCATACCTGGACGACATTGTTATCAGGAGCAAATCCCTAGAAGAACATAAGGAACATTTGAAACAAGTATTTACTCGAATACAAGAATTCGGCTTTAAAGTAAAAGAAAGTAAATGTGACTTTTGTATGAGCGAGATTAAGTATCTTGGACACATAATAAACAAACATGGACGACGTCCAGACCCAGACAGATCTGCGGCAATAAAAAATATGCCAGCACCCGATAATGTAACAACCTTGCAGAGTTTCTTAGGACTCGCAAATTATTACCAATCTTTTATTGAAGGAATGCATAACTTGCGAGCCCCCTTAAATAATCTGCTTAAAAAGGATACACCGTGGAACTGGACGCAAGAATGTCAAACCGCTTTTGACAAAATAAAGAGCGCACTAACATCCGAATTATTCTTAACGCACTTTGGCACAAACTTAAAAATAGTCGTCGCTAGTGACGCTAGCTCCTACGGCTTAGGAGCATGCATTCAACATATTATGCCGGATGGGTCTAGAAAACCAATAGCGCACGCTTCGAGAACGCTGATACCAGCCGAAAGGGCATATTCACAAATCGAAAAAGAAGCGTTGAGCATAATCTTTGCCGTGACTAAATTTCACCGATATTTATATGGTAGACAATTCATACTTGAAACCGACCATAAACCGTTAGTCACGATCTATGGATCAAAAAAAGGATTGCCAGTATACACCGCAAATAGATTGCTGCGCTGGGGTACAATACTACTTAATTACGATTTCCAGCTACAACATCTAGCATCAAAAAAGATTTGCCATGCGGATGGACTGTCAAGACTGATACCACAGAAACACAATCTGGAAGAATCAGTCATTGCAGCAATTCGGACAAATGTTGAAGTAAAAAATATGGTAGCAAACATCATTAAGGAACTACCCGTAACTTTGTCGGACATTAAAAGGGAAGCCGAGAAAGACGAATATATAAAGGACATAAAAGAGAAAATTATAACGGACACAAAGGTGCAGGAAGTTTTCTCCATATGTGATGATGTGTTACTGTACAGCGAGAGAGTGGTAATACCCAAAACATTGCAGAATAGGATGTTAAGAGATTTCCACACAGGACATCCGGGGATAAATCGAATGAAGTCGTTAATGAGAAGCTACGTGTACTGGCGTAACATGGACACTGACATAGCGACAACAATTGATAAATGTAAAGGATGCCAGTTAGCGGCAAAATCTCCACCTATAGTACACAAACCTTGGTCGAAAACCGACCAACCATGGTCGAGAATCCACATGGACTTCGCTGGTCCAGTAGGTAAAAACTATTATTTAATTGTAGTGGATAGTTTCACAAAATGGCCGGAGGTAATGCGTTGCAGGAATCCAACAACGAACAACTCAATAGGGTTCCTACACGAGTTGTTTGCAAGATTCGGTGTACCAGACACACTGGTCACTGATAACGGAACGCAGTTCACATCCTAGTACACCATCAAACATATCACCAGCTGATCTAATGTTTGCCAGAAAGGTAAAATCAGCGTTTGACAAACTATTGCCAAGGCAGGCAATTATCCGAAACACTACACACACGAGAAGAAAGAAATATAACTCGGGAGATCGAGTATATTTTAAGTGCTACAGAAATAACACATCTTACTGGGAATGTGGAGTCGTGGATAAACGCATTGGTGATTGTACATACATGATTAAAGGTTCACAGAATATACATAAAAGGCACCTAAATCAGATAAAAGAACGTCATATCCAAGATGATGATGATACGACAACAGTCGAAGAGGAGGACACCATAGATATCATATACGAATCTTTTAATTTGGAACCGCCTCAAAATGCACCTGAACCCCGAAGATCAGGTAGGAAAAGAAAAGTGAATGAACCATTAATGGTAAACCCAAAAAGAAAAAGATATTGAAATCTGTGTGACTTCAAATCTTGGGAGGGGGGTGTTGTGGTGGCAACCACTTATTTGCATATGCGAATAACATAACACTATAAATGGCAAGCCTAGGTTGGCCTTGGTGTGTCTTACTCAAATGCCACCAGAAGTGACACCGAAGAGCGTACATGTCCTCCCACCAAGACTCTCTGACTCGACACCGTCATTTGTACATATTGTAAATATACCTTTTCTTAATACACTTATTATTGCGTTATCTTGTTGTTTGCGTCTTCATTGTATTTCCTTACTAATTATTGTTCAACCTTGCAACCACAACAAAAACCAACCGTAGCCATTACGAAAACAAAATGAAATGTGGATACCAATATAGAAATGCCCAAAGAGGGTTCTCGGGAGGGTGAATATACAAGTGAAATACAGCAAAGATCACTAATCCGATCTCCGGATTCTAACAAAGACATAATTGAAAATATAACAAGAAAATACAATTAAAAAGAAGAATCAAAATAAAATAGCAACATCAAACAAGATTGAGGAATCGGAAGAAATGGAGATTGAAAATAACCCCTATAAATAAGCAAAACTAAAAAAAAAGATAATGCATGTAAAAAAATACGACTGTCTTAAACACTATTGCACACGTACATTTGTGTATATTGTTTCTACATTCCAAAACGGTCCAACAGTATGTGGATTTGATTTTTAAATAACCCAAAGTGGTTGATGCTATAGAACCTAAACAGCCAAATTAAAATTGATTATAAAGTGTATCTATTGAAAATTTATAATTTGTTAAATATATGAATTTTGAAATATATGAACTTGTTAGATATATAGATTTTTTAAATGTATTGATTTGTTAAATGTATTGATTTGTTAAATGTATTGATTTGTTAATATATAAACTTGTTGAAACTGTTCTTGACTTTTTGTTAAATTTTTATAACATTTGAGTTGGGTTAGTACGCCGTAAAACCAACCAACCAACCAACCAACCAACCAACCAACCAACCAACCAACCAACCAACCACCCAACTGATGTTCCTTTTAATTATATCTGTAATTAATTTTAACTATTAAAATTTATATTAACTGTTTAATGATGTCGTCTCTATTATTTTTGCATGTGTTTGTCGTTTGTCATTTTTTTGCATGATGTCCTGAGAATAAGATTATCCCACCCCTACGTTCCAGTGTCATTTGTGCCACAAATCCCAGAAAACTTACTTTATAAAGGAAAAAAAAAGACGATGACGCCAAAAAATTGATTAAAAAAACAACAATTTTTTGCGTTATCATCTTTTTTTTCCGCCGTCCACAGCAGCTGTCGGGTCGTAACAATATACATAAAATTAAAAAGATAAATCTACACATCTTAAATTTGGAACAAGATAACAAAAATCTCTTTATACTAGCTAGAGTAATTAAAGAAATAGAAAAAATCGACAATAAAAAAATAGAAAAAAAATTAAAATGGTTATTGGACCATAAAAAAATTATAACAAGGAATTATAATATAAAAACGTTAACCCATGTATTTTCAGAGATAAGCACATTTTATCAAATAATAAACATTAGTAAAAAATACACCACAAATTAGCATGAATTTTTAAAAATATACAAATATATATGAAACTTTTTTGCATTAACAAGGCTTTAACAGTTTTAGAAAAAAAACAATCAATTACCTATTTATCTAGTCAATCAATTAATTAATGAAATAGTAATCTGGGAACACTAAAGAAAATCAACAGGTTGAATTATTTAAATTATGATTCCTTGTTTGAATATTTGATGAATCAATAAATATTATAATTCATTCAATTTCATTTTTCATCATGAATTTCTCATATATATATATATATATATATATATATATATATATATATATATATATATATATATATATATATATATATATATATATACTAGCGGGGGATACCCGGCGTTGTCCGGGTGTTTAGAGGTGTGTGTACTCGGGCGGAGGGGGGTAATCAAAACAAAATAATAAGCGAAGTAAATATTTTTAAATATTAAATTATTAATTTTTTTATTTGTTTAAATATTATATATATATATATATAAAAAAATGTTAAAACTTAAAAAATCGAAAAACAAAAAAACTAACGTAATGCAAACGAACAATGTTAAAATTTCTTAAAATCGGAAAAACAAAAACAAAAAACAAAACGCGAATGTAATGGAATAAAAACAGAAAAACGAACGTTAAAACTTTTTTTTAATCTGAAAAATAAAAAAAAATATAAAACGTGAAAAATGGCTTAAATAACCCTGTTTCAATATTAAAATTTAAAAAATCGAAAAAGACATCTCACACCACGAATCGAACTTACAACTTTTAGATAATGACGCCGACCTCTAATCTAGTGAGCTAAGACGACATTGACGAAATTGGTTCTATTTTTTAAATATTTAAACTAAATCATGTTCTGACGTCATTTGCGCATGCGTAGAAGCCAACTTGTCATGAGAGAACGGTTTTTGCTACACTCTCTCTGTACAAAACTGATGATTTTAGGGTGAAGGAATTAATGCTTTTGGCCAATTTTTCGATATTTGTCGGGCGATGGTTGGAGCTTTAAAATGATACCTATTTGGCGAAAATCCGTGACCCGTGTCGAAAGTTTTTGCGAGACATACAAACACACACACATACATTTTCGCTTTTATATATAGACTAGCGGGGATACTCGGCGTTGCTCGAGATAGTATAAACAATGAGAAAATTTAATTTGGTTTTGTAATATATTATTATTCTTATGAGATAGGAATTTTGTATGTTCATGTATCATTTGTTATTTCGAGCAAAAGAATATTTTACCTACATAAGACGGGTATTACACATATGAAATAATTGTATCTTACCACGGGTATGTCATTTATAGTATGTATATGAAAGGACGGGTAATATACAACACATTTATCTCATCAAATCCCAAGCGATGCCAGGTATTTTACTAATATATATTCTCACCTATTTCATTCAATCCCAGGCAACGCTGGGTGTTTTGCTAGTATATATCTCAATCAATCTCATTAAATCCTGAGTGACACAAGGTATTCTGTTAGTATACATTTCAATACATCTAATTAAATCCAAGGCAACGCCAAGTATTCTGCTAGTATATATTTGCATCCATCTCATTACATCCCAAGCGACCGTGTATTCTGCTTGCATACATTTGCATGTATCTCATTGAATCCAGGGTGACTCCGGTTAATCTGTAAGTATATATGTGGACGTATCTCGTTAAATCCCATAATTCTTGAATTGTTACAAATTTCGACAATTTAACTCACATTATCGCTCACCTGTCTAAAATAATAACTTTGAGACATTGTCTTGGCTGGTTTTTATTACAAACACATCATTCAAATAACTCACATTTCATCATTTTTTTATAATTTTTGGATATGTTACTAATTTCAACAACCATGTCACATGATTTAACTTACATTATCGCCACCACTCTTACTAAAATAAAAACTTTGATACATAGGCTATGGTATGTTACTAATTTCGACTATCACTTTTCATGAGTAAATCCACATTATCGCCCCCTTCTATCACTAAAATAATAACTTTTAGACATGGTATGGCTGGTTATTTCATTAAAAACCCACCAAAGTAGTAACTCACATTATATCATTTTTCATAATCCTTGGATATGTTACTAATTTTGACGATTATTTTTAATGAAGTAACGAAAATAATTGCGACCTCTTACTAAAATAATAACTTCCATACATTTTCTGGTCTGTCTACTTCATTACGAATACACCAATCAAATAACTCACATTTCATCATTTTTCATAATTTTTGGATATGTTGCTATTTTCAAACCTCTCTCCTCTTACTAAAATAATACCTTTGAGACATTTCTGGGCTGTTTATTTCATTACAAACACATCAATAAAATACCTCACATTGCATCATTTTTTATAATTCTTAGATAGGTTATGAATTTCGACAATCAAATTTAATGAGTGCACACATCTATTCGCCCAATCCATACTAAAATCATAAATTTGCTACATTGACTGGGCTGTTTATTTCATTATAAACTCATCAATCAAATAACTAAAACTTCAGTTTTCATAATTCTTGGATATGTTACTAATTTCGACAATAATTTTTCATGAGTTAATCCACATTATCGCCACCTCCTATCACTAAAATAATAACTTTGAGACATTGTATGGCTGTTTTTTTTTCATTACAAACACACCTATGAAGTCACTCACATTTGACCATTTTTCATGATTCTTGGATATGTTACTAATTTCGACAATTATTTTTAATAAAGTAACCCAAATAATCGCCCCCTCTTTAACCGACACGATCCCCTTCCTCTTACAAAAATAACAACTTTGATACTTCTTCTAGCCTGTCTATTTCATTACGAACACACCAATCAAATAACTCACATTTAATCATTTTTCATAATTCTTGGATATGTTACTAATTTCGACAATTATTATTTATAATTTAACCCACATAATCGACCCCCTCTTACTAAAATACTAACTTTGAGACAATATCTGGTCTGTTTATTTCATTACAAACACACCAATCAAATAACTTACATTTAATAACTTTTCATAGTTCTTGGACATGTTACTAATTTCGACAATCGTTTTTCATGATTTAACCTACATAATCCACTCTCCTCTTGCTAAAATAATAACTTTGAGACATTGTCTCTGGTTATTTAATGATAAACACACCAATCAAATAACTCACATTTTATCATTTTTCATAATTCGTGGATATGTTACTAATTTCGACAATCATTTTCCATGATTTAACACACATAATCGCCCCTCTCTTAGGAAAATAACAACCATGCGACATTGTCTAGAGTGTCTATTTCATTACAAACATACACATAAAATAACTAACATTTCATCATTTTTCATAATTCTTGGATATGTTACTAATTTCGATAATCATGTTTCATGAGTTAACCCACATAATCCCCTTCCTCTTACTAAATTAATACATTTGAGACATTGTTTGTGCTGGTAATTTCATTACAAACACACCAATCACATAACTAACATTTCATCCTTTTTCACTTTTCTTGGATATGTTACTAATTTCTACAATCATTTTTAATGATGTAACCCACATAATCGACCCCTCTTACTAAAATATTAACTTTAAGACTATATCTGGGCTGTTCATTTCATTGTAAACACACCAATCCAATAATTTACATTTAATCACTTTTCATAATTCTTGGATATGTTACTAATTTCGACAATCGTTTTTTATAATTTAACACACATAATATCCTTTCACTTTGCTAAAATAATTACTTTGTGAGATTGTCTGGCGTGTTATTTTATTATAAACACACCAACCAATAACTCGCATTTCATCATTTTTCATAATTCTTGGATATGTTACTAATTTGGACAATAAGTTTTCATGATTTTACGACATAATCGCAACATCTTCCTATATGGGGTATTCTGTTAGCACAAATATCCACTTATCTGATCCAATCCCAGGTATTCTCCTAGGAAACATCCCATCTATTACATCCAATCCCAGGCAACGTCGGGTATTTTGCTAGTACATATATCCACCTTCCTTATACAATCCCTGGCAACGCTGGGTATTATGCTAGTACAAATATCCAGCTATAAAGCCATATCCTAGAGCGTTCACTGACATAATATTACATTGATTGCATATTAAGCTAATGGTATTCGACAATGAGGCTACATCCAAGGGAGGTCACTTGCATATTATAACAATGATTGTATATTAATCTAATGGTATTCGAAAATGAAACTTCATCCGAGGGAGGCCACTTGCATAATCTAATGGTAGTCGCCAATGAAGTTAAATCAAAGGGAGGTAGCTCTCATGTTATAACAATGATAGTATATTAATCTAATGAAATTCGACAATGAAGCTACACCCAAGGGAGGCTACTCGCCTAATATTACAATGATTGTATATTAATCTAATGAAATTCGACAATCAAGCTACATCCAAGGGAGGCCACTCGTATATTATAACAATGATTGTATATTATTCTAAAGGTATTCGACAATGAAGCTACAACCAAGGGAGGTAACTTGCATACATTAGCAATGATTGTATATTATTCTAATGGTATTCGACAATAAAGCTGCATCCAAGGGAGGTCACTTGCATATTATAACAATGATTGAAAATTATTCTAATGGAATCTGACAGTGAAGCTTCATCCAAGGGAGGTCACTTGCATATTATAACAATGATTGTATATTATTCTAATGGAATCTACCAATGATGCTACATCCAAGGGATGTCACTTGCATATTATAACAATGATTGTATATAAATGTAATGGCATTCGAGAATGAAGCTACATCCAAGGGAGGTCACATACATATTATGACAATGAATGTATATTAATCTAATGGTATTCACGAATGAAGCTACATCTAAGGGAGGTCACTTGCATATTATGACAATAATTGTATATAAATATAATGGAATTCTAGAATGAAGCTACACTCAATGGAGGTCACTTACATGTTATTACAATAATTGTATATTAATCTAATAGTATTGTTACATGATAAGGGCTGTCCCTTTTTCATGTAAGTATAAAAATGGAGAGATTTAGTTAAAATGAAAATAAAATGAGAGAAAGCAGGAATCGAACCCTGGATATAAGTTTTAAAGAATAATAGGTTTAAATGGAATGTCCAGTAAATTGTTGATTCTGATTAAATAAATAATAAATAAACTATCATTGTTAGAAAGAATGTGGATAATAAGATATGGGTTAAATTAATTAGATATGTAGGTTGAATTCATTTGTGAAAAAAACAAAGAAAAAATGGGAAATCAGAATGTTCGGAAACGTGCAGGTCGCGCATGTTGATGGCACGTGAATTGTGGTCACGTTGGCCGGACATGCATAGATTTCTCAATATAGGAAGTGAGAGTTAGTTAGTTAGTTAGTTAGTGAGAAACTCAGAGAGAGTTTGGAATTGTAACGTCTAGAAGCGAGACGGTCACTTTGAAACGTAATATGTGAAGCTTTGAATGCTTGATGATGAAAACCACGGCCGGACGTGAAGAAATAAACCCATCATGTGTTTTTATAAAACGTCGTCTTGTGTTGTGATTCTACAAAAGGTAAATTGAATTGCTATTATATGTCTCTATGTCTGTGTTATAAAATGTCTTAACATACACATCTTACATACACGTCTCGACATCTCATATCGACAATGTGAACTCTACATCTCATATCAACACTAAGACTGTCTGAACAATGTCTCCTCACTCAAAGAGCTTTCTTCTTCTACACATCTAAGTAATGAACACGTTTTAATATATGAATCGCTTCATAACAGAAACAACGACATTCTTCATAAACGAACAATCTCTCTCACAACATCCCTCTTAATAAAAGACTCTCTCTCTCTCTCTTTAAGACTCAACGACAAACTCTCTCTCAGACTCTCTTTTAATGAAACCCCTATATAACAGTATTCGACAATGAAGCTACACTCTATGGAGGTCACTTGCATATTACACCAATGATTTTATATTATTCTAATGGTATTCGACAAAGATGCTACATCCAAGGGACGTCACTTACATATTATGTCAATGATTGTATATTATTCTAATGAAATTCGACAATGACTATACATCCGATGGAGATCACTTTCATATTGTAACAATGATTGTATATTAATCTAATGGAATTCCACAATGAATCTACATCCAATGGAGGTCACTTGCGTATTGAAATGATTGTATTATTCTAATAGAATTTGACAATGAAGGTATATCCAAGGGAGGTTACTTACATATTATGACAATGATTGCATATTAATCTAATGGTATTCCACAACGAAGCTACATCCAAGAGAGGTCACTTACATATTATTTCAATGATTGTATATAATTATAATGGTATTCGACAATGAAGCTACATCCAAGGGTGATCATTCGCATATTATGACAATGAATGTATATTAATCTAATGGAATTCGACAATGAAGCTACACACAAGGAAGGTCACTCGTATATTATGACAATGATTGTATATTAATCTAATGGTATTCGACAATGAAGCAACACCCAAGGGAGGTCACTTACATATTATAACAACAATTGTATATTAATCTAATGGAATTCGACAATGAAGCTAAACCCAAGGGAGGTCACTCGCATATTATGACAATACTTGTATATTTTCTAATCGTTTTTCATGATTTAACCCACATAATCCCCTCTCCTCTTGCTAAAATAAAAACTTTGAGACATTGATACTGGTTATTTCATGATAAACTCACCAATCAAATAACTCACATTTTATCATTTTTCATAGTTCTTGGATATGTTACTAATTTCGACAATCATTTCCATGATTTAACACACATAATCGCCCCTCTCTTACTAAAATAACAACCTTGCGACATTGTCTAGTGTGTCTATTTCATTACAAATATACACATAAAATAACTAACATTTCATCATTTTTCATAATTCTTGGATATGTTACTAATTTCGATAATCATGTTTCATGAGTTAACCCACATAATCCCCTTCCTCTTACTAAATTAATACATTTGAGACATTGTTTGTGCTGGTAATTTCATTACAAACACACCAATCACATAACTAACATTTCATCCTTTTTCACTTTTCTTGGATATGTTACTAATTTCTACAATCATTTTTAATAATGTAACCCACATAATCGACCTTCTTACTAAAATATTAACTTTAAGACTATATCTGGGCTGTTCATTTCATTATAAACACACCAATCCAATAATTTACATTTAATCACTTTTCATGATTCTTGGATATGTTACTAATTTCGACAATCGTTTTTTATAATTTAACACACATAATATCCTTTCACTTTGCTAAAATAATTACTTTGTGACATTGTCTGGCGTGTTATTTTATTATAAACACACCAACAAATAACTCGCATTTCATCATTTTTCATAATTCTTGGATATGTTACTAATTTGGACAATAAGTTTTCATGATTTTACGACATAATCACACCATCTTCCTATATGGGGTATGCTGTTAGCACAAATATTCACTTATCTGATCCGATCCCAGGTATTCTCCTAGGAAACATCCCACCATGTCATCCAATCCCAGGCAACGTCGGGTATTTTGCTAGCACATACATCACCCTTCCTTATACAATCCCCGGCAACGCTGAGTATTATGCTAGTACAAATATCCAGCTATAAAGCCATATCCAAGAGCGTTCACTGGCATAATATTACATTGATTGCATATTAAGCTAATGGTATTCGACAATGAGGCTACATCCAAGGGAGGTCACTTGCATATTATAACAATGATTGTATATTAAGATAATGGTACTCGAAAATGAAACTACTACAAGGGCGGCCACTTGCGTGATCTAATGGTAGTCGCCAATGAAGTTACATCAAAGGGAGGTCACTCGCACATTATAACAATGACTGTATATTAATCTAATGAAATTCGACGATGAAACTACACCTAAGGGAGGTCACTTGCATATTATAACAATGATTGAATATAATTCTAAATGAATTCGACAATGAAGCTACATCCAAGGTAGGTCACTTGCCTATTATAACAATGATTGTATATTAATTTAATGGAATTCGACAATGAAGCTACACTCAAAGGAGGTCACTTGCATATTGTAACAATGATTGTATAATAATCTTATGGAATTCGACAATGAAGCTACACTCAAGGGAGGTCACTTGCATATTATAACAATGATTGTATAATAATATAATTGAATTCGAGAATTAAGCTACACTCAAGGGAGGTCACTTGCATATTATAACAATGATTGTATATTAATCTAATGGAATCTGATAATGAAGCTACATCTAAAGGAGGTAACTTGCATATTATAACATATATACTGCGCAAGCACCTTCTAAATTTTTCAAAGTTGTCCTATACTGCACAAGCACCTTATAAATGTTTCAAATTGGACCTATACTGCACAAGCACCTTATAAATGTTTCAAATCGGACCTATACTGCACAAGCACCTTCAAAATTGTCAAATGGGACCTATACTGCACAAGTACCTTAAAAATTGTCAAATCGGCCCATAATGCACAAGCACCTTTAAAATTTTCAAATCAGACCTATAATGCACAAGCACCATCAAAATTTTTTAAATCGGACCTATACTGCACAACCACCTTCAAAATTGTCGAATCGGACCTATACTTCACCTATGTCATACAATCCCAGGTGACATTTGGTATTCTGCTAGTACACATCCACCTATGTCATACAATCCCGGGCGACGCCGGTTGTTCTGCTAGTTCATATACACCTACTTTATCCAATCCTGGGCTATGCGGGGTATTTTGCTAGTACAGATATCCACCTATGTAATCCATTCCGGGCGACGTTGGGCATTTGGCTAGTACATATATCAACCAATTTTTTCCAATCCATGGCGTCACCGAGTGTTCTTCCAATCCCAGGCCATGCCGGGTAATCAGCTAGTATATATGTCGTGCTAGTGCTATGTCATACTATTACGGGCGACGCTGGGTATTTTGCTCGTACATATGCATCAATTTTATCCAATACGCATCTTTTTTTTTACTTGGTCTTTTTGCTAAGATCAAAGTGTAGTATCTGTTCTTAGAAATAAAGTGGTTTCGTCTTCCCCCCCTCTCCCTCCACTAACTCATAATATGCCTTTCACCTTCCTCCCTCTAAATAGAATTAGTTAATATACCAAAAATATATAATACGCGTCTTTTTTTATTTGGTCTTTTGGCTAAGATCAAAGAGTAGTATCTGTTCTTAGAAATAAAGCGGTTTCGTCTTTCGCCCTATCCTCCCACTAACTCATAATATGCCTCTAACCTTCCTCCCCCTAAATAGAATTAGTTAATATACCAAAAATATATAATACGCATCTTTTTTTACTTGGTCTTTTGGCTAAGATCAAAGTGTAGTATCTGTTCCGGCAGATGCTGCACTTGGGATAGTTTGTACCAGTCAATGGAGGGGAAACCCTCTATACTGGGACAATTATTATTTTTGGTAACCAGAGTGCCCCCTTTTTGCCTACTTTTAGGGGAGCTGGTTTTTACCTCACATTAAAAACGGCCTTGTGCCTAATTTGCTCAGTGGGGGAGCAAATAAATACCATCTGTTCCGGCAGATACTGCAAGCTATGACTAGCAAAGACCAGATGTGGGGGCAACCCCACATGCCTGACCTTTTACCAGCTCCCATTTCCCACCTCTCGGGAGCTGGTCCCCTTTTCCCCCTCCCCCTCCCTTCACTCCTCACATTAAAAATCGGCCTTGTGCCTAATTTGCTCGGTGGGGGAGCAAATAAATACCATCTGTTCTTTAAATTCAAGCAAATATACGAAAAATATATAATACGCATCTTTTTTTTTTACTTGGTATTTTTGCTAAGATCTGTTCTTAGAATTCAACGAAAAATATATAATACACATCTTTTTTTTGCTTGGTCTTTTTGCTAAGATCAAAGTGTAGTATCTGTTCTTAGAATTGAAGCTAATATACGAAAAATATATAATACGCATCTTTTTTTACTTGGTCTTTTTGGCTAAGATCAAAGTGTAGTATCTGTTCCTAGAATTCAAGCGGTCTCATCTTTCGTAGAAACAAACGTTACTCGAAAATAAGGAGGATGTGATCAAATACAATCACTCTTATATGTTTATTTACATTTTAAAACACAGTAAAACGAATCTCGTTTCCTGTCTAGACATCTCTCTCTCTTTCGCTCTCTCTCTGTTTGCGTGTGTGTGTGTCTCTCTCTCTCTCTCACACTTCGTCTTCTTCACTCTAAAGAGTGTTACTAAAAAGGAAAATGGCGTCTCGCTTTGTTTTGTTTTTTTGTAAAAACATCGATCGTTAATATTTTTTGTAAGCGTATTTTTTTTTACTTCACATTTTTGGCTTGTTATTTTTCGTTTAACTATCGTATCTAACTATTTTTAAAGTGCTAATAACTTTGGTAACGTTTTCCTAACGTTAAATTTTTGTATTTTGATGTGCATGATGTGTCTTTTTTACCGATAACAAAAGTCTCTATTCAATGTTTTCATATACATATCGCCATTACAGCTTGCTTACGTCAGGGTCACGTGACATGACTCAGCGTTTATTAAATTACGTATAAATATCATTAAAATGTCACTTTTTTGCCCCCCCTGCAGAAAATCGATAAGCTGACCTACTTCGCATTGTTCTTTTGGTCCAAGTTTTCGATATTTGTTGTCTGGAGGGTGAGGCTTTCATATGAGACCAAGTTTGTGAATTTTTGTTGTGTCTGTCGAAAGTTTTTAGTAGACATACAAACATACATACATACAAACATACATACATACATATATACATTTTCGATTTTATATATATATAGACTAGTGAAGGGTACCCGGCGTTGCCCGGGGGTTTGTAGGTGTGTGTGGTGTTAAATAAAAAAGAAACCGGGGGTAGGATCGAAGCCAAAGCCCTGAGGCGAAGTTTGAAAATAAAATCGGCCAGCCAGAATGAAGCATTAGTGAAAGATGTTTGAAAGTCGCCGAGCGTTATGACGACGACGATGACGATGTAAGCATTGTTATAAGCGAAGTAAGAAAAGAAAACAACGTTTTAATTAAGCGGGGGGGTAATCAAAACAAATAAAAAACACAAAAAACTAACGTAAGGCAAACGAACGATGAAAACAGATAAAAAACCCTGAAAATTGGCTTAAATAAGCCTGTTTCGATATTAAAATTTAAAAAATCGGTGGGTATCCGGGTGTTTTGGGGTGTCGCTAAGAATAAGCGAAGAAAAAAAAAAAACAACAAAATGAACGTTACGTGAAAAATGGCTTAAATAATACAGGGTTCAATATTTAAATTTAAAAAATCGAAAAAAAAAACCAGCTCACACCACGATTCGAACCTAAAACGTTTAGATAATGAACTACCTGAGCTAAAGTGACGTACACGAAATTTGTTTGGTTTTTCAACTATTTAAAGTAAATCAGGTCACGACGTCATGACGTCATCTGACGCATGCGTTGTTGACCCCCCCCTGTCGAAAATTGTCGATTTCGGGGTGAAAAAGTTAACGTTTCTCTCTCTTTCTCTCTCTCTCTCTCTCTCTCTCTCTCTCTCTCTCTCTGATGGCGTCTCTCTCTCTCTCACACACTTCGTCATCCTTACTCTAAAGAGTGTTACTAAAAAAGAAAATGGCGTCTGGGTTTGTTTTCTTGTAAAAACTTCGATCATTAATATTTTTTGTAAGCATATTTTTTTTTTACTTCACATTTTTGGCTTGTTATTTTTCGTTTAACTATCGTATCTAACTATTTTTAACTTTGGTAACGTTGTCATAGCGTAGAAGTTCATAGTTTAGCTTGTGTTAGGGTTAAATTTTTTTTACCGATAACAACAATGTTTTTTAAATTCAGACTGCCATTACAGCTTGCTGACGTCAAGATCACGTGACATGACTATGCGGGTTTTAAATACAAGTTGACCCAAAATAAACGGTCCCGTGTATACTTTATGTAGAAGAGATGGTGCCCGTATTTTTTGGGGCAGTTATAAATCGATTGAAAAATATGTAATGTTTAACATTAAAATGTCATTTTTTTGCCCCCCTCCTGCAGAAAATCGACCAATTGACGCACTTCTGATGGTCATTTTGGGCCAATTTTTCGATATTTGTCGTCCGAAGGCTGGGGCTTTCATATGAGACCAAGTTTGTGAATTTTTGTTCCGTCAGTCAAAAGTTTTTAGCAGACACACAAACATACATACATACATACATACATTTTCGTTTTTACCTATATAGATATAACTAGAGAGGGGTACCCGGCGTTGCCCGGATGTTTTTCGGTGTGTTTGGTCGGGCGGGGGTGGGGGTGTTAATGAAACCCTAAGAATAAGCGAAGTAAAAAAAAAACCCAGAAAAACGAACGTTAAAAACCCCTGCTTAGCGGGTGGGGGTACCCGGCGTTGCCCGAGTTTTTGGAGGTGTGTGTGGTTGTTAATGAAAACGTAAGAATAAGCGAAGTAAAAAAAGAAAACAGAAGCGGGGATACCCGGGGAGGGCGAGGTAATCAAAACAGCGAAAAAAAAACACAAAAAAAACTAACGTAAGGCAAACGAACGATGTTAAATGTAAAAATTGAAAAACACAAAAAAGAAAACAGAAAAACGAACGTTAAAACTTATGGAAAAAAAACACGTGCAAAATGGCTTAAATAAGCCTGTTTCGATATTAAAATTTAAAACATCGGTGTGTACCCGGGTGTTTTGGGGTGTGTGGTCGGGGGTAGGGGTGTTAATGAAAACCTAAGAATAAGCGAAGTAAAAAAAAAACCCAGAAAAACGAACCTTACGTGGAAAATGGTTTAAATATCCCTGCTTCAATATTTAAATTTAAAAAATCGAAAAAAAAAAGAAAATCTCACACCACAATTCGAACCGAAAATGTTTAGATAACGACCCAACGCCCTAACCAACTGAGCTAACACGACGTACATGAATGAAATGTAATCAGTTCTTCAACTATTTAAACTAAATCAGGTCATGACGTAATCTGACGTATGGAACCGGTCGTCGTCATGAGAGGATGGTTTTTGTTGACCCCCCCCTGTAGAAAATTGTCAATTTCTGGGTGAAAGAATTAACGTTTTTAGTCAATTTTTCGATATTTTTCGGGTGAAGGATGGAGCTTCAATATGATACCGAGTTTGTGAATTTTTGTTCTGTCTGTCGAAAGTTATTAGCGGACACACAAACACACATACATATATACAAACATACATACATGCATACATACACACATTTTCGCTTTTATATATATAGACTAGCGAGGGGCACCCCGTTGCCCGGGTGTTTTGTGGTGTGTGGTCGGGCGGAGGTGGGAATGTTAATGAAAACCCAAGAAAAACGAACGTTAAAACCCCCTGTTTAGCGGGGGAGGGTACCCGGCGTTGCACGAGTATTTGAAGGGATGTGGATGTTAATGAAAATCTACGAATACGCGAAGTAAAATAAAAAGAAAACAGAAAGCGGGGGGTACCCGGAGAGGGTAATCAAAGCATCAGAAAAAACACAAAAAAGCTAACGTAAGGCAGACGAACGATTTTAAATGTAAAAATCGAAAAAAACAAAAAAAGAAAACAGAAAAACGAACGTTAAAACTTATGAAAAAAAAAACACGCGAGAAATGGTTTAAATAAGCCTGTTTCGATATTAAAATTTAAAAAATCAGTGGGTACCCGGGTGTTTTTGAGTGTGTGGTCGGGGGTGGGGTTGTTAATGAAAACCTAAGAATAAGCGAAGTAGAAAAAAAAAACAGAAAACGAACGTTACGTGAAAAATGGCTTAAATAACACTGGTTCAATATTTAAATTTAAAAAATCGAAAAAAAAAAGACACCTGACATCACGATTCGAACCCAAAACGTTTAGATAATGACCCAACGCCCTAACCAACTGAACTAACACGACGTACATGAAATTTGTTCAGTTCTTCAACTATTTAAACTAAATCAGGTCATGACATCATCTGACGCATGCGTAGAACCGGTCGTCGTCACGAGAGGACGGTTTTTGTTGACCCTCCCTGTAGAAAATTGTCGATTTCGGGGTGAAAAAATTAACATTTTTGACCAATTTTTCGATATTTTTCGGGCGAAAAATGGAGCTTCAATATGATACTGAGTTTGTGAATTTTTGTTCTGTCTGTCGAAAGTTATAAGCGGACACACAAACACACATACATACATACAAACATGCATACATGCATGCATACATACATACATACATACACACATTTTCGCTTATATATATAGATTTATTATCCACAGACATATATGTTTCATCCTGACAGAATCCATATTTGTCGCGTGATTCGAACCTTAACTTAAATCCGAACATGTCACCCCCTCCCTCTGGAAGAAACCCACACAATAAACGTTATCGTAACATTTATTGAGTAGATTGTGGAAGTTATTTCTACCATCTTTGTTTCTTTCGTTCTTTCTTTTGCTCTTTCTTTACTTCCTTTCTGACCCTTCCCTAGCATTCATGCCCTTCCCCACTCCCTTTTTTACGTCATGTGACTGCTTTCTGCTCGTTGATTGGAAAGGGACGTTTTTGCGCCAAATTGGAGTACGTGTAGGACTTTTGAAGTAATATTATCAGTTTCTGAAAATACATCGTCGAGGGAACAAGAAAGATGTTTCTTTTTAAAGTTTAAAGGAGATCTGAAGAATTATTAAAGACGATATACAACTCTGTCCTAACAGGACATTAAGATTGTTGAGAGAAGAATAAGGCAGAGAGGCGGAAATATAATTATCGAGAAAGGGATAATTATGGATTATATGAAGAAAATTCGTCTCGTGAAAGTTTTTCTAAGAAACCTAAAAAATCTAAGGTATTCTGCCAATCACATGGATTTTTAATCTTCATGAAAAAAGGACTACTGGAGAAGATTTACTCGATTGTTGTCTGCTCAAATGAACTGGAATTTGTTCTTTTTATTTCTCAAACACAAGACGAAGCATGCATGGATGCTTAAAATGAAAATGAACACGAGTGTACAGGAAAATAACTGAGAACTATTCAAACAAGGGCCCTGTATATGAAAACAAGAATTTTACATTGTTTCTATACGAACCTAAAAAGCTTTATTAGTAATTGCACCCCCTCCTCTCTCTCTCTCTCTCTCTCTCTCTATCTATCTATCTCTCTCTCTTTCTCTCTCTTTCCTTTCATACTCTCCCTTGAAACTCTTTCGGACAGTTACTATTACAAGAAATCTTCTTGTAAGCCAGGTGGACATTTTTGGCTGCCCTATTAGGTCACAGACATTTCTATCAGGACTATTTACTAAATTTGAGTTCTCGTTCATCCCTTTTTGTTGTTGTTGTTTCTTCCTTAATTGTTTCTCTGTGTTTTACTTGTAATACGCAACATGTACCTAGCTACGAAGAATTACCTTCCTCGGGAAGAAGTGGATAAAATTTCTTCAAGAAATTGTTTTATTTTTATTTTTAAGTCATTATCAAGACGCCAAAGATATAACTGTATCGCGTCGGCTCTTTTTTTTTCTTCTTATGTAACGATCGACACTTGTAATTTGTAAACAAACTTTACTATTTTTCTGCAGTATAACATTTTTTTAAGTTAAAATATTTTTGGTACAAGAAAATTAAAAGCAGTGGCCAGCAGCGATTAAATCATTGAATTAAGTTTCCATTTTCAAGACTTAACAAATTAAATTGAATTAAGGTAAATATGGCAATATAAAATTTCTTTCAGATTATCTATGATATAAATATCACCTGTCTGTTAGTGTGTGTGTGTGTTTGTGTGAATGTATGTATGTTTGTATGTCTCGCTAAAACTTTTGATACACGTAACGAACACTGACCAAATCAGTATCGTTAGGCAAATCGAACTCTTCGATGACAAATATCTAAAAATTGGCCCAAAACACTAATTCTTTAACTGTCAACTGGATGGTTTTTCGCAAGGAGGGGTCAGTTTTTAGCGTCAACATTTTTGCAACTTTATTTACGCTTCGCGATCTCGACGTACGCTTATAAAGGTTATTTCGAAAACCTGTGAAATCACAAGTAAAGTGGGCGAGACAGTTAAAACGTTTGCTTTTTTTTACCTCCTTTTCCACTATCGTATTACAGGTTCGAGCCTGGCTACTGCGTCTATTTTTTTTTTTTTTGCGCACTCACGGGTATTTAATTATTTTTATAGGGGGTTTGGTTGCTCAATACCCCTGCTATACCCCCTCTCCACAACGGGCAACGCCGAGTACCCATGCCATTTTTTTTAAGTTTTGGCTTACAAAATTTTACTTTCGGTTTCGCTTCTGACTAATGACACCCAAATGACGCCTCCCTTCCCCCGTTGTCACAATTAAAAAAAAAAGAGTAAAAGCAGATTTTACGATCGGGCAACCTCTTTCCATTTTTATATGGCCGGGCAAAACCGGGCGTCTCTTCCGCTAATTATATATAAATATTTATTATAAAATAATCTATATATTTATAAATGAAACTCTTGGTATGTTCGTTTTCGATAAAGTAAAAATCTACAGACCCGTTTTCCTTCACATTTTGCGACAGCATTTTTAACTAACCAAAGCGTTTTTTTTATATAATTAAAACGAAAAATATTAAATTATTAAAAAACTTTTTTTTCGAAATCGTTTGTTCTCAGCAATAAGTGTCCCTTTTATACAGCCGCAAACACTGGCATAAGAAAGCCGATTTATTGAATCCCCAAAACAGGTGACGCAAAATTTATTGCTTCGTCATTCATCCACATACGGACGATCAAAAAGAATTGGAGAGATACAACGTGTTTTAAACTGGTGTACAGTTTTCATGTCGGCGAATGGAACTGAAGAAAGATTGGCGATTATTATTCCAGCAAACAAGTTTTTTCAAAAAAAAAAAAAAAAAGATTAATAGGCTAAAGTACACGAGTCGAGCCCCAAGTGTCAAATACAATGTTGAATGTGTTTCTAAATACAATTTTTTTTATTTAAGAGTTTTTTTAGTTGATATACTTTGCAGAAAGAATTGTTTCGGCCTGTCTAGACAATATCCGGTTGGAGTAATACAAACTTTCACGTGCTGACCTCTTTTTTTTCTTAGCCTAATCTTAATTTTTTAAAAATTACTCTTAGCCTAATCTTAATTTTTAAAAAACTACTCTGAAATTACCTTTTCTAATTAAACCACGATGAAGATGATATGCTGTTTTTCTGTTCCGTTTTATTTTTCGATCACACTTTAATGGAGATCAATTTTTCTTTGGAGTACTGCACTGTCCGAAAAAAACAAACAATTTCTATTATTTCAGCTTCTTTGAAAACTTTCTAACCGGACTATGACTATTATCATCACACTGGACTTAATTTTGGACTTCATTCTCTTTAAATAATTATTTTCGTCTTTCGGATTATCTTGAGAGAATCTTCAAGCAAGCTAAAATATTATGCGCGGTTTGTTTTTATGCATTTTTTTTTTTTTTTACATATCCAACATTTTTTCACAAGTTTTGGCAAATTATGACTACAATAACTTGCGGTTTCACTTGATGCCATAACCAGCAAATTCTAGCATTACTACAAATATGATTTGCTGATTTCTTTCTGTCCTCTGATGAGAAAAATAGGAAGAATAGCATTCTTAGAAACTCCATGGAATTTGTAAATTGTATTTTGGAGTTTTCAGTCGAACAATAAATTTTGATTGTAAGCTTACAGTTTTAATTTTCTTTCTCATATATATATATATATATATATATATATATATATATATATATATATATATAAGAACAAGTAGTTAATAAAACATGTTAAAAACACTTTGAAAAGGAGTTAAAACATATTTAATTTTAAAAAGGAAGACGAAATAAGTGGATAGTCCTTAAGTCATAGATCTTACTTGGTAACAAATAGTGAAGGAGAAGGAATATGGTGAAGAAAAAGGTGATTTCACGTGTATGGATAATCTGGTGAAGGGTAAAATAACCAATGACGGTAAAATCCAAAAATCAAAAGCCAAAAAGTTGGTTAAGTTTCCATTTCCATAATTAATATCCAAGGGAATCGCGTAATTGGAAGATGGTCCAAAGTAATCCTAAAGGCAAACTATGTAGAGAAAGACTAATAACTGTGCCAAGTTTCGTTGCTCTACTGCTATGGGAAGTGGGTCAGGGGCATTACTTATTGCACGCCCCTCGTATGTATATAAAAGTTTACCTTTTGGATTTGGGATATCTACACACACACACACACACACACACACACACACACACACACACACACACATATATATATGTGTGTGTGTATGTGTGTGTGTGTGTGTATCACCAAATCCAAAAGGTAAACTTTTATATATATACGAGGGGCGTGCAATAAGTAATGCCCCTGACCCACTTCCCATAGCAGTAGAGCAACGAAACTTGTTCGACCTGGAAATTGGGGTCGTAAGTTATTGGCGTATTATAACTGAATTTTCGAATTTAAGATTCCACGGAGATCATATACGTGACTAAAAAAAAAATTTCAGTTCAAATTCTGTAGACGTAAAAAACAAAACAAAAAAAAACAGACACACACATGAGTAAAGAAACCGTTAATGATTTTTTTCCGCAATTTAAATGTTAATTGTAAAAGTCACACTTTGAATGTATTTATTGCATGCATTGGATATTAATTTGATTTTAAATCATTGATTGATTTAAATTGAGATTAATCGCTGTCGGCCATTTCGTTAGCGTGCTTAAATTGAGATTGCTAATGTTGATTTGTAATTATGATGCCATATGTATATTAATTATTTTGTGCTATTGTTGTCAGTATTCAAATGTTAATGTGAGTTGAAATTTTATTATTATTGAAAAAAAAAAAAAAGAAAAATCTTTAGGGACAGGAAAGGATTTAATTCCCCCCCCCCCCATCATTGGTAGCTTGGGAATTTCGAATTCGGTTATAAATGTGTAAACTCGATCATATTCCTCAAAGCATTAGCCATAAATTAATCGCTGGCAGCGATTTCGTTAGCGTGTTTATTTGTGATTACATAATTCCGTTTTGGAATAATATTGGCGGTTTTCGCCACCTTAATATTTGCAGATAATTATATCTCGGTTATTTATTAATTGCTCTCGAGGGAATAATATGTCCCTAAAGGAACTTATGTCTAAATGAAATGCCAAAAGGTTTCGCATTGATAGTGCGTAAAGTGGTTGGAAGTTAACGACCCTTCACCAGATTTTTTCAAGTCCCGAGAAGCAGTAATTAGAGTTTGGTTAAGGAACTTGGATGACCTGATAGACCAAATTCTAATCAAGACTCCAGAAGATGAGAAATTGCAGCTTTGCAAGGTTTCGGAAAAGTTTTCTTCGGAAATAGAAGAAAAATTGCTTTCGTTAAAATTAAAATTAGATGCACCTCAAGTTATGCAAACTTTGCCTGTAAAAATGCAATTGGACTGACCGAGGTTTGCCGGCATGTCCATGGATGATAAATTTTCGTTCAGAACATTTCTAAACAAATTCGAATTTTGCTCTGATAGTTTAACTAACGCTGACAGACTGTTAGTGCTTAAATCAAAACTAGAGGAGGATGCATTTGATAAAATCTCTAGTCTAGATGTAACATCAGATAATTATGATGTAGCCCTAAAGTTGTTAAGGGAAAAATATTTAAACCCTGATTTGATTAAAAACCGGGTTTTGCGGAAATTATTCCGCCTCCGTCTTATAACGGATTTTAAAATTTTGAAATCGTTTCTTGAAAAAGTTAAGAGAGATTTGACCGAACTATGGGATTGATTTTTTTGCTGAGGGTGGGACCTCAAGGGCATTGATAGTTCACATATTATTTGCTAAATGTCCTAATGTTATAAGAAGAGAATTAATGAGTGGAAGTGGTGAAAGATTCCCTTCTCTGAATAATATTATGTCCCACGTGTTTGAAATTATGGAATATTTATTAGCCGCCTCGCTCGATGTTCGGCGGGATATTTGTGCGCCAAAATTGGCGCCTTCTTCACCTAAGATGAAATCCAATATGGCGTCTTCCTCACGTGAGGTGAAGGCCACTTTATTATGTAAGCTGTGCGAAGCTACAGATCATTCGATTAAGAACTGTAATAGATTTCCTTCCTTCGAGGCGAAATGCCGAAGGGCTAAACAGTTAAAATTATGTACTCAGTGTCTGTATAAACACTCAGATGCAGTTTGTCGTTGAAGTAAGGGATTTCCTTACCCGTGTACAGTCTGTGGGTTGAAAAGCCATTTTAGTGTCATGTGTCCTAAAGGAAATAAGTCCTTTGTGGGCTGAACTACATATTCTGAAACACAGAACAGTATTTTTCCTGTCCTTAGAATATCGATGAAAGCAAATAGACGACCGACCTATTTCTTCTGTTTGATTGATATTGGGAGTCAACGTTTGTTTTTCGCCCAGGAAATTCTCTTTAAATTGTGTTCTGCTAAAACCATAAACCACAAGAAGGTTGATATAGTGGAGAACACATTGATTGGCAGTGACTACTTGAGATTGCAGAAGTACAATATATCTATAAAATTAGGTGATCAAAATCCCTTTAAATTTGCGGCGTTATTTTCCAGAGATTTAAATTTAAAATTTGAAGTGGATAATTTCGACAAAGTTCTCAATAACTTGTCTCAAGAAGGTTTCCGGCTCTGTCCCGGTTATAAGCATTTAAACGGAACTCCCATTAAGGGGATTATTAGTTTGGACATTCTGAGCAAATTAGATAATTTCAGATTAGTTGAGTGTCTTAATGGGAACGCTTGGCGACATGGAAATTTAATAATTCCGTTTGGCGAGAGACGACATTTTTTAATAAATATTTGAATACGGTAGAGTTGCCTCCCTTTAATAGCGTTGTGAAATCCCTCCCTCAATGCAACAGCTATTTGATCAATTCTGTTCTAAATCCGACACTCTCTTATGAGGATGGATCTGCGGTTGAACGATGGGTAGAGACGTTGCTCAGTCTCGACTTAGCAATTGATGAAGACGTTAAGTTATCAGCCGTTCGGCCGTGGACAAGGAAAAGATAGAGAAGTTTAAAAATTCCATCGTATGGGGGGGGGGAATATTACGTAAACTTACCGTGGCACCATGATAGGATCCCACTGTTAAAAAGTAACTTTGTGACTTCCTTAAAGGTAATGGACAGAGTGACAGAGTCCTTACAAAGGAAGGGAATATATAATGAGTACCTCCAAGTTTTTGAGGATTACGAGGAAGGTGGAATAGTGGAGCATTTTTTGTCCCGCCGGGGAAGTATGAAGATTATATTTGGGTTCCTCATAGACCCGTTATTAAGGAGGAAACTGGAGTGACGACAAAAATTCGTCCCGTATTTACTGCTCCTTGAAAAGTCGAGAGAGGACGTCAATTAATGATGATGCCTACATGGGCGTGAACTTATCTGCTAAATTATTGGACTTATTGCTGGGATTTAGGAAAAACGAATACGTCCTTCTAGGTGATATAAGGAAGGCCATTCTAGGTGATATAAGGAAGGCCATTTTACAAATTCACCTTAAATCAGAAGGTATAAAAATTGATTTTGTTTTTTCCTTAAAAATGTGACAAATTATGTACTTACAGGTACAAAACAATTATATTTGGGTTCAATGCTAGCCCCTTCATTCTGAACTTCATTTTGAAATTCCATGTGGAAAAATATGCAAAAGATGCAGCATTGTATGCTATTTCAAACAATTTTTATGTGGATAATCTTGTCACGACCAGTTGTGACGGAGAGTCCCTACTTGCTATTTATAACAATGTTCATAGCAGATTATTAGAGGCAGGATTCGATTTACGATCCTGAAATTCTAACTGTTCTAAGATACAAGATAAAATGTTGGAGGATGAAACTATTTCTTCTCCATTCCTAGCCTTCCTATATGATCCTATTCGGGACACGTTCAACCTTTCTCCCACTTTAGTGAACCCTAAGGTCAATACCAAACAGGGGATTCTTCGCAAATATCAGGAGTATATGACCCTTTATCTATGCTTCACCCTGTCACGATACAGGGGAAGATCATTGTCAACTCAATCTGGAAAAGCAAGTTGCGTGGGATGAACGGATACCCGAAGAGCTTAATAAGCTGTGGTAAACCCATACCAAGGATCTAAATGACTTGGGGAAGTTTGAATTTCCCAGGCGTGTATTGTCAGAAAATCAGTCTGTCGAATTTATTTGTTTCTGTGACGCGTCGAAAAACGCGTACGGATTCACCCTGTATGCGAAACAGAGTGGTCCCAATTAAAGGGAAGTCACTTCCCACTTTGGAACTATTGGCTATGTTTTTAGCCCTTAAGGTAGCCCCTCAAGTTTTTGGTGCTCTGGAGCCCCTTAACATTGATAATTAATTCCCAAGTTGCAATCGCGTGGGTCCTGAACGGTAAAGGACCCAAGAAAAATAGATGAATTGAAAACAGGATCACAGAGATCAACAAATTTTCAGAGATATTAATATTAAATTTGGCGTTCTACCGAAATTAAAATATGTTTCTTCGTCGGAAAATACTAGAGGTATCAATACTTCTAAATTTTCCCAGTTATTCAATTTCTGGATGTATGGCCCGGGATGACTCAATAGAGATGACATTGATTGGCCAATCTCACCCTTACCTTGTCTAAACGAAACTAATAAAAAAATTGTATCATGTTTGTACTGTCAGGAGACACGTCTTTCTGAAAATACCTTTCCGTTAGATATTACAAGGTATGCCAGCTTATCTAAGGCAATCAGCGTCTTAGAACAAGTGTTGAAATTTTATTTATTTATTATTTTTTGTTGGGCAGAAGAAAGTTGGATTATTTTGAATTTCTGACTGCACTTTCTGATGTGCAGAAGGCAGTAAATGACAGCCCCCTCACTTATATTGCTTCTGTCGACAAAGTCTTTAGTATTTTATCTCCGAATCATTTTCTTCTCGTTTGCTTATTAATAATTATGATGCTGAATTATGTCCTGACCCTCCAAATAAGACTGTCTTATTACATTCCCTCGAAATGAGGAATAAATTTGTTGAAAAATTCAATCGTATCTGGCATAATGATTCCCTCTTGTCATTAAGAGAAGTCGATGCCAAAATCGGGAGCAATTGTGCCCCCAAGTTATCTGTTGGAGAGATAGTATTTATTAAGACTCCCAACAAAACCAGACAATTTTGAAATCTTGGTAAAATAATTAAATTAATTACTGGAAGCGACAATAATGTTCATTCCGCGGTTGTTCTTAAGGATGGGTGCGATTAGGTCCATTCTTTAAAAAATCTTGTACCCTTGGAAATTAAGGGTAATGATGATATTGAATCAACTGAGTTTATAGAAGAAGGAGGTCCCTTTTTCTGTCCAACCTGTTCTGTTTCTAATGATGGAACATCGCCAATGGTGTGCTGCGATTCCTGTGACAGCTGGTACCATTTCAGCTGCGAAGGAGTTAACCGGCAAGATATCTTAGGGGGGTGGTTTTGTTCTAGTTGTAAGGATGAAGCTCCTCAGGTCAGTCCATACAGTGGAAATTAGCTAATGTCTGCATGCATGAGAATTTGAAGTTTAAACTGAAAATTGACAACAGACAGTGGCACACATATATTAATATTAAAAAAAAATTAATTGATTTAAAGTTTTAATTAACTTGTATTGGGAAAAGTAATAATTATCCATTACTTTTTCCTCTCCTCCTTGGAAGTGTAATATTAAAAAAGTTTAACTGAATTAAGTTATAATTATTGAATCTCAATTTGAATTGTCGACAAATGAACATATTAAGGTTTAGAAATTTAACTGAATTAAAACATATCGAAATTATAAAATTGTCCAAGTTAAGACTTATGTTTATTGGATTAACTTGCTATTCGTCGTTTATCCAACCGTTTTATTGATTAACTCGTATTGGGAAAAAGTAATGATTATCCATTACTTTTTCTTCTCCTCCTTGGCAGTGTGTGAGAAATTCCATATACAACAGCCATCTTTCTTTTAAGCCGGTCATACAGCTATAGTAGCCGGTCTGTGATTTGTTTAAATTTGAATGTGTCAGGTGATTTGACTTGGCGCCTTTTTTGTATTCATGCGTTTATTTTTCAGTCTAAGAAAGAACACGGAACAGGATAGACTCAGCCAAGACAATTCCTTCATGGACACCAAACATTTGGTGAACGAAGGACGCATCTCTACAAGCAGAGACAACTTATATTGCTGAACCTATTCAAGTCAAGGAGGACATTCAAAAAACTGTTTGTCATGTTTATTGTCCAAATATTGGATCTTATCTCATTTCTTCTTGAGTCGCAAGGGGCTCACATTGTGCCTGATTATAGGCGCCATCATTCCCGCCCTGTTCTCCATGATCTTCATGGATCCTTCTAAAGGAACAACGAAGTAACATTCCAACAATAGGAATTCGAACTAAAGGCTCCATGCGTACGGAAGCAAATCGAGTGACCGTTTTGCGAAAGGACTATACCAGAACCGAAGGACTTTCATTGCTGTTATTTGTGAATAAATTTTGAGTTTAAAGGTATGGCTTTTCTTTGTGGAATTCATGTGCTTCTGCAGGGATGAAATTGAGTGTGTAGGAAAGAAATTTCTTACAGTATATAGAGCCGTGGAGAAGACCACAGAAGTAAAAATCATCGTTTGTTATACCGACTATGACCTTCACCTTCACCGAGGTGAACGATTTATATGACCTTCACCGAGGTGCGCGACTTGACACACAAAAATAAACCGCCTCTTAATCACCTGCTAACGCACGCGTCACTCTAACGTCCAATGACAACAACAACAACAACAACCTTCTCACTCGACCTGCCTTTATACCACTATCTCAATCCCTTCTCTTGCGCATGCGCCTGTAGATTCCTGACAACCTCGAGACTTCCGCTTATAAAACCCCAATTTTTGTTGTCGCGCATGCCTATACAAGGCACAAACACGTGGGCATTTGTTGTGTTCGTAAGTACTACACCGACTACATGCTTTTAAACATGGTTTATCTTCTATGCATGGTTATCAGTGGATATTTGTTAGCGATTCAGCGTGGAAATTTCCTTTCAAGAATACATATTCATATATGTTTCCAGAATCATCTAAATATTACGGGGGGACAAACAATCCTGTTTATAGATGCATACAACACAATTTTCATGCATACTAAAGACTGGGAAAGAGTTCTGAGATACTATTTCACGGTGGATAGATCATTCAACATCGGATTAAAAGCTGTGTATCCTAATGAAGATACAAGCGCTCGAATGGCGTTAGGTTATGATGCCATCTGGTTATATACTGTAGCTTTGAAGAACATAGTTTCCAAAAGTCTTACAGCAACAACAGAAATGATCACTAAAGAATTAAGAAACGTCAAAATTGAAGGTCTCTCAGGTACTTTAAAGCTAAACAAAGACGGTGATAGGGAAAGATTTGAGGCAAATATTCGAATAATCGATGCCAGTAAATATGTATTCCGATAACCACTCCCCCCAGTGCCTTAATAGCATCATATCCCAACAGTACATCGAATTCCAGCAAATTCCCTCGCATCACCAGCACATTAATGTCTGCGGCCACACCAGAGTCTGTGTGGACTTTGACAGTTCCGGCTCCACAGCAAGCTTGCGTATTGCCACCTATTGTGGTTACTTTGATGTTCTGCTTTGTTCAGTTTCGACACAACTTGGCACTCATGATGGTGTGTGAGCACCCGGAGTCGAGAAGAGCTGAACAAAGCACTTGGTCCACGTACACATTTATTGTCGGTTGCGCCTCAATTAAATCTTGTCCAGGGAAGAGGGCGGCGCTGACGTCCTGCCCCCTGATGCATTTCCCGCACAGTTTTGGGATAAATGTCCATAACAACCACATTGGAAACAGCGCGGGCGCCCCGCTCCTTGTTAGTACAATTTCTTGCGATATGGCCTCGCTGGCCACAGCAGAAACATCTCCCATTGGTCGTGGGTCTCAAACTGGGACTCTTTTCAGCATTAGTCTTGGCTGCCTGCGTCATCATTACAACCGGTTCCCTCAGGTCCTCCTCATCTCTGATAATGGCTCGAGCGCGTTCTAACAAATGTTCCATGGGCGTTACAGATACGCTGGTGGAAGCCCTCAACAGTTGCTTAACATGGGTGGGAAGGCCGACCACAAACGCATACGCCAGTGTTTGCTCTGACACTCCATTGCCAAATAGAACTGCAAGTTTCTTCAGCTCCGCGAAGAAGACGTCCACGGTTTCTCCTGGCATGAGCTTCCTAGTAGCAAATGTTTCGTAGGTCGTACAGGGATCCATGGCAAATGCCTTGTATAAAACATTTTTTATACAGGTAATATCAGCCTTCTCCACGGCACTAAGTTGCTGATATACACTTAGGGCGCCTCCAGCCAATCTCAGGGGAATCTAGTATGCACCCCCTTTACTTCACAGAGGTTGCAGGTCACCTCAACCCTTTCGACCCAGTCGACAACAGAAGTGGATCCGTCGAATTCGGGTATCAGTTTTAAATCAAACTTTGCCCCAGCCATAATTGTTCAGGAAAAGAGACAAAATGAAATAGCCGAAATAGCTTATGACCTTCACCTTCACCGAGGTGAACGATTTATATGACCTTCACCGAGGTGCGCGACTTGACACACAAAAATAAACCGCCTCTTAATCACCTGCTAACGCACGCGTCACTCTAACGTCCAATGACAACAACAACAACAACAACAACAACAACCTTCTCACTCGACCTGCCTTTATACCACTATCTCAATCCCTTCTCTTGCGCATGCGCCTGTAGATTCCTGACAACCTCGAGACTTCCGCTTATAAAAACCCAATTTTTGTTGTCGCGCATGCCTATACAAGGCACAAACACGTGGGCGTTTGTTGTGTTCGTAAGTACTACACCGACTACATGCTTTTAAACATGGTTTATCTTCTATGCATGGTTATCAGTGGATATTTGTTAGCGATTCAGCGTGGGAATTTCCTTTCAAGAATGCATATTCATATATGTTTCCAGAATCATCTAAATATTACGGGGGGACAAACAATCCTGTTTATAGATGCATACAACACAATTTTCATGCATACTAAAGACTGGGAAAGAGTTCTAAGATACTATTTCACGGTGGATAGATCATTCAACATCGGATTAAAAGCTGTGTATCCTAATGAAGATACAAGCGCTCGAATGGCGTTAGGTTACGATGCCATTTGGTTATATGCTGTAGCTTTGAAGAACATAGTTTCCAAAAGTCTTACAGCAACAACAGAAATGATCACTAAAGAATTAAGAAACGTCAAAATTGAAGGTCTATCAGGTACTTTAAAGCTAAACAAAGACGGTGATAGGGAAAGATTTGAGGCAAATATTCGAATAATCGATGCCAGTAAATATAACGAAAGCATAGGAAAGGTTGCCCCATTATATAAACATATTATGAATACTTTCGATAACGAATATATCGAATATATATATACGAGGGTTATGAAGACACACCTTATCTTAATATGACAATCTTATCAACCGAGATCCCTCTCTCACCAGTGTATAATATCCGTAGATTTATGTAAATGACAAGGAAGCTGAGCAAAGATAATCTTCATTTTATCAAATACAGCGATAAATCACGGCACCCGGAAGTTATGTATCGCATGGAAAGAGTACTTCCGTCTTTCACTTGCGAAAATCCTTGTGGCAACCATCCGTCTATTTACAATGTAAACAGTTTCTAGAATGGAACGTGCCGATCAATGAACAAGTGTAGCTGCAGTAAAGGATTTTTCGGTGATTATTGCTAGAAGATGATATGCAATTGTAAATACGGTTACTGTTATTTCCCATTTCAATGCACTCGTCACAAAGGATACACTGATAAAGAATGCAATATTCCTATTTGTGTCAGTGACTGTTATAACGCCGAGTGTATGAAACCCAATAATTGCAAGTATTTCTAGCGACTTTGGATCGGTAAATCATACAATACACATCTGACGGAGATTATGGTGCCTTTAATTATAAACTTCATTCTGTTCATATATCTGGGTTACATATTTTTCATTTTCTTTCGGAGACGTACTGAACGTACGGCTGCACTTTCTAATGTGGAATGGATAGTAAATTGGAAAGATGTACATCAGATACCCCAAAATCCCACCTTGCTAAATAGCACGAGATTTAGTAATACCGATGGAGCCCTGACGAATGATATATACTATTGGAATAAACGAAATTGGTTTCTGCGGAAAATAAATTCGAACACAATTAACCAAGATGACGTGAATGTCCGCCTTGAGATGGTGGAATTGATTAATTTAAATCACCAAAACTTAATCACATATGGCGGAGCATGTATCGTTTACCCCAATGTATGCTTGCTTGTAGAAATAGCCCAAAAAGGAGGCTTGAGTGAAGTTTTACTCAATGATGAAATAAAACTGGACTGGAACTTTCGTTTCTCGTTTCTAAAAGACATTTGCCGAGGAATGAATTTTCTGCACACGGAGACCCGAATTGGTTCCCATGGTCGCCTCAAATCGTCCAATTGTCTCCCGGATAACCGCTGGTGCATTAGAATATCAGGCTTTGGAGCTTCGACGATTCCCTATGGACCTTACTTAATTTAAAAGAACGAAACAGAAAAGTCAAATCAATACTATACAATGCAAGAACTGCTTTGGACAGCGCTAGAAATATTGGAAACAGCGTCATGCCTCAATGATGTTAAAGTGGGCACCAAAGAAGGTGACGTTTATTCATTTGGGATCATCGCATCGGAGATCGCTACACGAGACATTCCATTCGCATATGAACGATGTTATGTATCTACTTGTACGTTGATCGACCTCATCGTTAACCGAGATAACCCATTGCTCTCAAATGATCTAAAAATTTGGCAATCACTTGAGAAGGACATGGATATAGTGCGCCCATATATTCATGACGACTACCTCACCGGAACAATGACAGTGAAATTAAAATTTAAGAAAATGCTTAACGATGTATGGGCTAACGACCCGCTTGCGAGGATGACATTTCAAAGAATAGCCACGGTGCTAGACAATTTATTTCCAGTTCCAGAAGAATTGATGGACAATTTGATGCATATGCTAGAATCGTATTCGAAGAATCTTGAACGGATTGTCTTGGAGAGAACTGATGCGCTTGAAGCAGGAAAAAACAAAAGTGGAAAACATTGTGAGCCAAATGCTGCCGAAAACCGTAATCGAAGAGTTGAAGTACGGTAACAAAGCTGAACCGGAACATTTTGAATGCGTCACCGTTTACTACAGCGACATTGCTGGCTTTACAACGATCGCAAAGAATATCCAGCCTATGCAAGTTGTGGATCTTTTGAACGATTTGTATATCCTGTTTGACAGTATCCTCGCAAAGTACGATGTCTACAAAGTGGAGACCATCGGAGATGCTTACGTGGTGTCAAGCGGAGTTCTAATCTTGAACGGCAACTTACACGCTGGAGAAATTGCTACAACATCTTTAGACATGATGTCCGCTGTAATGATGATAGAGACTCCCCAACTAATCAATTTAAAATTGCAACTACGATTAGGCATCAACACAGGCCCTGTAGTTGCTGGCGTGGTTGGTCTAACGATGCCTCGCTATACTTTATTCAGGGAGGCAATTCAAATAGATTCCACCATTGGGTCGTCGTAAAGCCAATGCGAATTCAAATTAGTGAATATACCGCGAAGATACTTAAGCAACTCGGGGGTTACTTCACAAAATATCTGTTATATCCCGTTTTGACGGTATATAATAACATGACAAAATACGCCGAGTGGAATGCGTAACAAAAAGGTTTATTCGTACTTCGAATAATACACAATACAAAATGGCTGCTCGCCTTGAAGTTGATATACGCGTAAATGAAGGTAAAGGAAAAAGGTAACTTAACGTGTGTGAGCGGAACGTTCGTCCTGGGAGCTTGGTTAATCCTGACTACACTTGGAGAGTGTAAGACGCGAGACGGTCGGGCTAGTGCGTACCACTGAACTGCCTCCAAGACAATACCAGACGCTCTTTTATACACCGTTTCGTATCCGGTGCTATCCGTAATTATGTCCCTTATAACACCTCCCCCTGAAGCTGAAATCTTCCCGATTTTAGCTTTAATATCGCTTCCGTTTAGGATCAGGACTTAAACGCCTGACGACTTTCCTTTTACGTGTGCTCTTCCTTTTGGTCAGAGTTTCCTTTGGTAAAGAATTCTGTTCAGCCCGTGCGGTATGTTCAGGAGATACATTCATGGGTCCATGTATACCCACCGGTTTTGGAATGTCAAATGTGTCGCACAACGTTTCCATTGAAATTTCCTCTGTATTTTCCGAAATTCTGGAACGGATTTGATTAACATGTCTTTTACAGACAAAACTGGGACCTTGAATAGTATAGACCATGTTCCCAATTCTTTTCTTAACAATACCGTCTACCCAATGATTTTTTCCATTCTGAAAATTTTTAAAATAAACTTTATCTCCTGGGGAATAGCACTTTACATTAAAGTTTTCTTTTCTGGTAACTTTCTTTTTATCCGGTAGAAGTCTATCGAAAATGGATCTAATTTTTCTTGCGAACATAAGTTCTGCAGGGGATGAATTTACATCATTGTTTGGATTTGGGGTTACTCTGTAGATCGCTAGAAATGTTTGTATTGTCCGCTCATCTGTGTCAATGTTCATGTTTTTCCTTAATGCCCGCTTAAACGTGTCCACAAATTTTTCTGCCAACCCATTCGATCTAGGATGGTAAATAGTCGTCGTGATGTGCTGTATATCCAGTGAGTTGCAGAATTCTCTAAATTCGTAACCTGTGAATGCTGTACCATTGTCACTCACTATGGTCTTTGGTACACCAAACCGGCTGAAAATTTCGTCAAGTGCACTTACAGTGTTCCTTGCTGTTGGATGTCTGATCTTGAATATCTCCAGCCATTTGGAGAAAGAGTCCACTACAATTAAGTAAAAAAAACCTTTTAGGGGTCCGGCATAATCAATATGCAGTCGTGACCAGGGCAAGTCCGTCTTTGGCCACGGGGTCGTTTTTACAGGCGGATCTCGGGCTGCTAATTGACATCCTTTGCACGCTTTGACACAGTTTTCCACCTCTTTATCCATACCAGGCCAATATACGTAACCTCTAATTAGGGATTTCATCCTTGAAATGCCAGGATGACCTGTGTGAAATTCGTTTAGCATTCTTTTTCGTAATACCTGTGGAATTACGATTCTATCGGCATACATAAGCACATCTTCGCAAATGGAAAAAGGTGTAATTTCTCTTGCCATCTTATTTCTTTCCGTCCGTCCTATTTGATTTTTCATTTGCTTTATAAAAACGTCTTTTGCAGCTTCTCTTTTAATCTCTTCTAGAGTTACCGGGAGTTCACGGATCATATTGCATATTGAGTTTGAGCATTCGCTTTCATCTTTAAGAGCTGCAATTACCGTCTCTTCGAAACTTTCCTTTCTTTTTGGAATCAACCTTGACAGTGCATCCGCGTGTCCTAACTTTTTTGATGACACATGCTCCATCTTAAACTGATAGTTTAAGAGAGTTACAGCCCATCGCTCTAGTCGATTTGCAGTATGCGTAGGGATGCCTTTCTTCGATCCAAATATCGTGATTAGTGGTTTATGATCCGTCTGTAATATGAAGTTTCGTCCATGGAGAAAACGGTTAAACTTTTTGACTCCAAATATTATTGAGAGAGCCTCCTTTTCAATCTGGCTGTAGTTTTTCTCAGCTGCAATCAAAGTTCTTGACGCGTGAGAGATTGCTTTTGTTGTTCCATCCTCATACTTGTGGAGTAATGCAGCACCAACTCCATAATAACTGGCGTCCGTTGCTAGTACAATCTCTTTCTCTGGATCGAAATGTGCTAATGCCAGATCTGATAGTAAACATTTCTTAATTTTCTGGAAAGCAGACTCACATTCCTTTGTCCAATTCCATCTACTGCCTTTTTTTAGTAGCTCGTTAAGAGGAGCTCTCAAATTATGTACATTAGGGATGTATATCGCATAGTATTGTACCAATCCCAGAAATGACTGTAGTTTTGATACTGAGTCTGGGGCAGGCATCTTATCAATTGCTTCGGTCCGTTGTGGATTTGGCCTTCGTCCATCTTCGTCAATTATTTGACCCAGGTATTTGATCCTTTTCATGAAGAAATCGCATTTCTCCGGACTCAATCTGAAACCAAACCCCTCTATTCTCTTAAGTACGTGCTTCTTGTGCTCTTGCAAATTACTGCTCTTTATCAAGATATCGTCAAGGTCTGCCATCGCAAATTCCAACCCTGCGAGCATCGTATCCATTATCTGTTGAAACAAAGCAGGGGCGACCTTTAAGTCAAAAGGAAGCCTCTTTAGCTGGAAGATACCCTTGTGCGTATTAATGCACAGGTACTTTGAACATTCATCATTGACCTTGATTTGCAAGTACGCGTCTGAGAGGTCTATCTTGGAAAAAATTTTTCCTCCGTTTAGTTTTGAGAATAGACCTTCTGTCGACGGAAGGGGATAATTGTGGTCCTTTAAACAGTCATTAAGGCCTGTTGAGAAGTCCGCACAGACCCTGATTTTGTTATTTTTCTTCTTCACATATACCGTCAGGCTGGCCCAATCCGTATGGTCAACTTTTTCAATAACCTCTAACTGTTGAAGTCTTTCCAACTTCTTCTCGATTGCGTCCATCGATGAAAACGGTACCTTTCTTTTAGGTTTGAACACTGGGGTGGCATCTTTCTTCACTTCAAATTTGGCTTCTACTTTCACACAATTTCCAAGTCCTTCAGCAAAAACCCTTGGAAATTCTGCTTTTACATCGTCCAGAAAATCTTCCACTTGGTTTGCTTTCTCTATGTTCAACCTATTACAAAAAGAATTAACTGGTCGCTCCCATAAATTAAACAGGACAAACCAATCCACTCCAAACAGACTTGTGTTCCTTCCTGGAACCACATACACTTTGGACGTGCGTGTCTAACCATCAAATGTCACGTTGCACCTCAGCTCTCCTTTAAATTCCAACTTTTTGCCGCACACACTCCTCGCCATCTTGCTGGTTTCCATTAGTTCGGGTCGACCGATCCTTCTCCAGATATCTTCATCTATGATGCTGATGTCCGAACCACTATCCAGGAGTAATGTTACAGGATGTCCATTTATGTGAACACTGACATACTTACGCCTTTCGCAACTTTTCTCTTTCCTTGTGCGAAGCGCATTCACTTTGTCAGTCTTTCGTTTTTTCTTCTGGTCACAGTACGTTCCCTTGTGGCCTTTGAACCCACATTCGTAACATATCTTATTCCTGAACCAGCAGGTCTTTTTGGTGTGTCTCGTACTTCCGCAACATTCACAATTTTGGTACTTGTGCATTCTAGGGGTCCTTTGTTCTTGGGTCTTGTAAGTTCTAGGGATCCTTTGCCTTTTTACATGTTGTACCTTGTAAACGCTTTTTTCTTTAATGCGGGTGTTGTCTCTCTTGATATTAATGAGACGTTGACATTCCTCGGTAACTTTTTGTAAAGTTATATTTGGGTCCGACTCCATAATTGTCAGGATCCGGGATCTGATATCTTTGTCCCTTGGTTCTGTGAGTCCCTGTACAAAGATTAAACATTTAAATAAATCCGCAGAAATTTCATTTAATTTAAATGATTCACATAAGCAATTTATAATACAAGCATACTCTAAATAGTCTTCAGATTCCGATTTCTGTAAATTCAAACATTTATATCTCGAGTGAAAAAGGCTATCTCTTTTATCAAATATTCTAGACAACGTATTAATTGTCTCTTCAAAGGTCACTTCCTCCGGTTTTTTGGGTAAAATTAAGTTAGCGTACTTAGTGTTTTCGTCAGTACCCAGTTTTTGGAGCAACAGCGTGACTTTTTCTTCGTCGGTCCAATCCGAACACCTCTTTGTAAAAACTGTTTCATACCTTCTATAGTATGCTGGAAATGTAACGCCAGTATTGGGAGAGTAGTGAAATTCCGACAAAGAATTTGAAATACCTTCTGCAGAAAAATTCGTTTTTTTCTCAGTTGTCGAGGTTTGAATTAATTTTTCCAAATTCTTTTGCTGAGTCGATATTTGGCGTTGAAGTATTTTTGTTTGTTCTTGTTGTGCCTCTAAAGTTTTTTGTGTCATTTCTTGCTGTTGTTGTTGCAGCTGTTGTTGTTGCACTAAGAATTGTTGTGTCATTTTTGACTGTTCCTGAACGCTAAGAGTTAGCACTTTCGTCAACTCAGCCAATTGTTCCATATTTAAAAAAAATGTCTTTCTAAAATTTACAACAATGATTCCACAAAATTTCGTAAGTATACGTTTTTCGCCAATTAGCAACAAGTCTTGCAAGAATAAATGTTTCCACACAGTTCATACAATTTAGCAATAGTAATTCTGCCTCAACGTAATTTTACACAATAATACTTTTCAAATTTACACAACGAATAATGCCCGAAAATGAGCAAACTGTTTTTCAACAAAAATACGGTTGCACGAAAAAAAGAAAAAAATTAAATTATAACAATAGTCTGTTTAATTTAGAGAAACAAAAAATCGTAAAAGTTCTTTTTTTTTCTTCCACAAACGTAATCCAAAGGTGCCGGGTTCGAATTCCGCCTGCGTTCCTCACATATTTTTTTCTTCAAAAAATATAAATAAAGTTCACTTTACCTTGTCAATATCTTTCAAGTACAATTTTATTACCTTTCCGTGAGTTCATATCGGAGAAATCCGTACTTTATGTAAGACAATTTCGAATAGTTCTTTGCCGTACGTGTTCAGTAACGAAATCCTTGTAAATTTGAATAGTACACAGTCCTATTAGTACGTTAATTTATCTCTGTTAAGAGATAAGAATCATCCTTGTCGCCAACTGTTATATCCCATTTTGACGGTATATAATAACATGACAAAATACGCCGAGTGGAATGCGTAACAAAAAGGTTTATTCGTACTTCGAATAATACACAATACAAAATGGCTGCTCGCCTTGAAGTTGATATACGCGTAAATGAAGGTAAAGGAAAAGGGTAACTTAACGTGTGTGAGCGGAACGCTCGTCCTGGGAGCTTGGTTAATCCTGACTACACTTGGAGAGTGTAAGACGCGAGACGGTCGGGCTAGTGCGTACCACTGAACTGCCTCCAAGACAATACCAGACGCTCTTTTATACACCGTTTCGTATCCGGTGCTATCCGTAATTATGTCCCTTATAACAATATCACTGGAATATAACTGTTTGTGGGGAAAGCATTGACACTTATTTTTTAATTGGGAAAAGCAATTATACAAAACGACTGCCAGAAATTGTATACAATAACAAGCAGGATAAATGATGCTTTAATGCCCCTAATTCCTTTAACTTGTATGATTTAAATTTTAATCTTATCTTGGATTTTCTTGGATTATTTTATATTTGAATAAACTATATTACTTTTTATCGATTAGCAAAAACTATCACAATTTGGTAATAGGGATTTTAAAACTAAATTCGTTCATTCATTGTGAGTAACCATCTAACTATAGACTATCTGATGTCTCCTCTTCAACTCTCTTCTTTCAATTAACTAACTTTCCTGTATATATCAAAACTAATTCTCTTGTGCTCACATCATTCGACTACACAAAGACCTAACATGCGACTTCTCAGTCTCGTTTTCTCTGGTCAAATTTTTTGTTTATATATAAATTTGAAAACCTAATTTGTTTACGTTTGCTACATTCCAAAACTTATAAACATTATTTGCCCTTGTAATACAACCTAATTTACATATCTATAATCATAATAATGTTCTTTCGTAATAATAACTTCTTTATATAGACATTTAACTTCTATAGATATAAAGTAGTAGCATTCGCAGGTGTGTGTATATGTGTCTGTGTGTACAACTCCTCTACAACCCATACCAATGGACCGATCATGACCAAACCTGGCATGATGACAGTTCTCTACCCAGGGATTGTGCACACCATTTTCAAGGTTAAGGCCAACGATCAAGGTCATAGCATACCGATATATATTTTCCTACAGCCCACACCACTAGACTGATCATGACTAAACCTGGCATGAAGATGGTCTCCCACCTAGGGATAATACATACCATTTTTCAAGATTAAGGTAAAAGGTTAAGGTCATAGCCTACGTATATATATACTCTCCTAGAGCCCACACCATTAGACTGATTATGACTAAACCTGGCATATGATGCACACCATTTCCCAAGATAAAGCTCAAAGGTCAAAGTTATAGCCTATGTATACACACTCTCCTACAGTCCACACCACTGGACCGATTATGTTCAAACCTGACATGAGGATGGTCTCTGACCTAGAAATGGTTCACACTATTTTTCAAGGATAATGTCAAAGGTTAAGGTCTGGACTTTGCGTATATGGCGAGTATCTTTGCGAGTTTAATAATAATAGTAGACCATACAGTTGACTATATGCAAAGCCAATACATAACAACCACGTCACCCTCACCCATTGCAGCATACTTTCAAATATGACTTTTCATTAGGTTACTTTATTGTATGATTTCTTTTGGTGATTGTAAAACGATGTCTATGGTGAATTATATATAGAATAAATGCGGTATTGAGGTGGTTGTTGAGTGCGAGTGATGTTGGGAATTTGTTAGGATATACCAGCTTGCAATAGTTCATCATGGCCGGTTTTCCCTCCTTTTATTCCCATTGTACCACATTTTTTAAAATACTTTCATTGTGTATTGAATACCAGCCTGGGTGCCCAGTGTTGCCCGGGTGTTTGGAGATGTGTGTAAAAAAAAAGTGGTAGTAGGCAGGCAGGCTCGAACCCGTATCGTGAAGGAGGAAAAGAACGTGAAAACAAAATACGTCTTTGTCGTGGTGTCCAGCGACAAACCAGAATTGGCAAAGGCTTAAAATTAAGGCTAGTCAATCGAAAAGAGGGTATGACTTTCGAAAATATGGGTGAAAAAAGTGATCCTTCCTTGTAGAAAAGTGGACAGTTGAGGGTGAAGGAATTAACGCTTTTAGCCAATTTTTCGATATTTGTCGTCCAAAGGGTCGAGCTTCAAAACGATATCGATCTCGTGAAAATCCGTTGCCTGTGTCAAAAGTTTTAGGCAGACATACATACATTTAAACAGACAGGTGAGATTTATATAATAGACTAGCGGGGGTACCCGGCGTTGCTCGGGTGTTTGGAGGTGTGTGTGGTGTTAAATAAAAAAGAAACGGGGGTAGTAGGATCGAACCCGAAGCCCTGAGGCGAAGTTTGAAAAGAAAATCGGCCAGCCAGAATGAGTTACTGAAAGATGTTTGAATTTATATAAGTAAGAACAAAATTGACAGGTGCGCGCACGGAAGTCGTCGCGCGTTACGATGAAGACGACGACGACGACGACGACGACGTCAATGACCAGGTTTGTTTGTTATAAGCGAAGTAAAAAAGAAAACAACGTTAAAACTAAGCGGGGGAGGGGAGGTAATCAAAACACAAAAAAACTAACGTAAGGCAAACGAACGATGAAAACAGAAAACGAACACGTGAAAAATGGCTTAAATAAGCCTGTTTCGATATTAACATTTAAAAAATCGGTAGGTACCCGCGTGTTTTTGGGTGTGTGAGGTGGATAAGCGAAGTAAAAAAAAAAAAAAAAAAAAAAAAAAAAAACACAGAAAAACGAACGTTACGTGAAAAATGGCTTAAATAACACTGGTTCAATATTTAAATTTAAAAAATCGAAAAAAAATACATCTCACACCACGATTCGAACCCAAAACGTTTACATAATGAACCAACGGGCTAATCAACCGACCTAACATGACGTACATGAAATTTGTCAGTTTTTCAACTATTTAAAGTAAATCAGGCCATAACGTCATCTGGCGCATGCGTAGAACCGGTCGTCGTCACGAGAAGACCGTTCTTTTTGACCTCTCCCCCCTGTCGAAAATTGTCGATTTCGGGGTGAAAAAATGAACATTTTTAGCCAATTTTTCGATATTTTTCGAGCGAAGGATGGAGCTTCGATATGATACCGAGTTTGTGAATTTTCGTCGTGTCTATCGAAAGTTTTTAGTAGACACACAAACATACACACACACATACATACATACATACATACATGCATACATACATACATACATTTTCGCTTTTATATATATAGATGAATATTTGCTAACACAACATTTCAGCAGTTGTAATATCTGACCATCTTAAGTTTCATTTAATCAAACTTGAGAATGTTTAGGTCAAACTCAGAAATCCGTACGGAATTTTTAACGGAACTCTTCATTTAATCCACGTTAATCGGCTATCACTCGTTCAGTCAGCCATGTCTTGGTAGAAATCTTAAGTAATTTGTAATTGTATTCCTTACTATTGCTTGTACGGCTGAAACTCCGGAAGACTGTCATTTAGAAATGATTATCGTAGCACTTTGTGCTACGTTCTTTGCAGGCGAAGATAAGAATAATAGTATGAATAATCCAAATAATGCAAATTATCAATCCCCCTCGAAAAAAAAATCTGAAATGTAAAATTATTTCTTTAACTTGAGCATGTTTTTTAGTTTGGAACAATTCTATTTTACAAGGGACGTTCCAAAAGTAATGTTTTCTATATTTCTATTCCGCCCGAATTGATCAGAGCGGATTGCAACTTGCATTATTATGATGATTGAACTTATACACCCATGACCTGAAAGTGTCATCCCTCCGTTGCAGTTATTGATGATGTGAGATTCTAAGAAAGCAACCCTTGTCATGGACTAGGTATATCAGAATTTTTGTAGGAATTTTTGACACCAGTAACACGAAACTGCGAATAACATATAAAAAAAAAACCCTCAAAATTTCTCATTTAAAAGTGGGTTGTTTATTTTCTTTATGGATTATACTTCCAAAATAAACTATTAAAGTTGTATAAAAAGTAAAATAAATTGTATTTTTTATTTTTTAAAAAACAGTAATGAAATTAATTGAATTCTATGAGTTCAGTATTTTTCAATTTTTAAACTTTAAAAATCTATCAACATTTTTCTATTGATTCTATTTTTACGAGTCAATGTGAAATTTTATGCTCTTTTCAATAAACCGAATATATTTTAGACAAGCGTTTTTTTTAATTCACGGTCCCCCCCCTTTTGAAATGTCTATTAAAAAGTAAATAATTAATTTACTCACCAAAGTTTTATATATCACAAATTGAAAATAAAAGATCAATAAATAATATATTCAAATTTAAAACAAAAAAGTAGTGTTTTTTTAGAAATTTACCTGCAAAGTCCGAAGTTTAAAACCTTTTTTTTTAAATCACGTTGTTTTTTTTTGTTTTTTTTTTTAATGAAACCTTGGTCCTTGCTCCTTTAATTGAAAAGAAAATAGGGTGTGAATTACATTTTTCAAGTAGTTATAAGCTTGGAAAAACAGGGAGTCGAATTATTCAATATTTTTCACAAAGTTAATAACACACCTAGTCATGGACGTGCGTCAGAAGCAGAGATACGTCACTGAATTCCTCCACGCAGAAAAATCAAACCGAACAACATTCACCCGCACATGTTGAACGTTTCCAAGCCAATGCAATTGATGTCAGCACAGTTAAGAGGTTGATTCTTCGATTTCAGAATGGCGACAGAGATATGACTGAAAAAGCGTTCTCCAGATTTTTGTAGGAAAATAAATTCTGGAGCACAAAGGGTCTCTAGTTTTAATGGTACCACTTCCGTCTTCGCATCCATTCAACGTTTAATTATTATTTTTTTTTAAATAAGAGGCTTTACTTTTCGAACGACCCAGGACAGGAAATAAGTTGAGTTTTAATGTGTTAGGGCATTTATTATTAAGTACTCTCCATCCTAGCAACAGCGAATCTACTTATAGCCAGTTTTAAAAAAAAATCTTTTTCACAAAAACTAAAGCATATTGCCACTGGAAACACTAGACGATACTATTTGGGATCCTGTCTAATAGGGAACTGTGGAGAGTTGAGCAGCGAGATATCTACTCTCATTACATTTAAACTTCTGCAGGTTAGTACAATTAGGGAAACAGGAAACTGTCCGAGGGGAGAAACTATACAAGTAGAAAGCTTTCCGACATCTAGGAACTTTACAGTAAAGGGATTTTGTTATTTGTCGTGCTAGTCGGGGCTTTTAGCGTCGAGGAGGCACAAGTGCTATGAGTTCATCAGCACATTTCATTAAAATACTTGTAAAACAGGAATAGGGATGCGACATTGCAGTGATGGGACAGAAGTTTGAGCTCTACATGAAAAAGCAGGTTATTACTGTGGTGTTATTTGATGTATTCCAATGTTAGGGAAATTTAATAAGTATGAATGTAGTCATATTTCATATATAAGAAGATGAAAAAAAAAGAACACCGAATAGGTTATTTTATATGGCATTTTCGATATCTAAAGTCAGAAGATTTGTATAACCATTAAACTGAAAACGAATTCTACATCAAAACATTGTTATATGATGAAATGAATAAACGACGTAGCAAATGAACCAATTGTAAAAATCCTGAGTAATTTTAAATGGTCATTTCGTGTTTGTTTTTCATTTTTTTATTAACTAACAGGATTGTTAGGCATTGACAGAAGAAAAATGTAACATAACTTCTATTCTCCTCTCGTTCCACCCTACCCTGTTTCAGTATTCCTTGTTTCTTTTTCGCCCAACCCATTCCTCTCTCTGCAAATACGCACATAACTCGAGTCGACGTAATGAAATAACTATGTGAAAAAATCAGAGTTACTTTCTTTTGTATCCTTCCTTTATATGATAACATTAAAATATGCACGTACGTTTTGATAACATTAAATGATATAATTGGGCATTCGACACTCAAATAATGAATCTTGTTCATTTTTCATTCGAGATTACTCCGATTACAAAATGCAAACTTTGCGGGTATTTGCTGTGTATTTTACAAGTTTTAGTTGGACATACAAACAGAGATTTCCTCTTTATATAATAAGTTATCTGGTGCTGTCAGCTCCTTATCGCTGCGCAAACTTGAAATATGTAGTACATGAATCTAATATATAAACGGCTTTATGCCTGTTTGTCTGTCCGTCTGTCTCCATATTTTCAAACTCTATCTCTTCCGAAATTAAAAGTTGCAGATCGGTGCTAGAGACCTCAAACGATTAGATTTTTATGGACCGTTCTTCTATGGGTCTTTAGCTGGTTAAAATAGTTTTAAGGGGTCAAAAATGGACCAAAATTGAAAAAAATCTATATACATTTTGTATATTCATCTTCGTATATTTTTAATTAAATTTTTTTAGTCAGTTCATATGCATGTCGCCCTTGTACAGTGGAAATGTCACGAGCTTTGAATGGTACAGTTTTGCTTTCGGTTTCGATTCTAGCTAATGGCACCCACATACTTTTTTTTCCTTTTGAAATCACGACTCTATAATAATAAATACGAAATCTGGATAAATTAAAATATCATATTTAAGTGTATTTTACGACTGGGAAAAGCATCCCCCACCCCGTTTAAAATGCTAAACACTTTATTCATAATTTTATTGTAAACACAAAAAAAAATCTTTCTCACTTGTTCATACGGATAAACATTAAATTTTGGTAATTTCGATAAAAAATCATTTATATTTTAAATGCAACTGTTAAGAAAGAAATAAAACATGAAATCAATTTGCCTTTTCATTTACAATTTAAAAATGCAGCGTAATTTATTTAAAATCAAATCTTCTTTAAAGAAAGGAACATTTGAAGGTAAATGCTAAAAGCAAAACGAAAAAAAAACATGGAAATAAAAAAAATATTATGAAACGGAAGTATTTGTTATATTAAAATCAAAAAATAAAACTGAATTTAAAAAAGCAGCAACAAATAGTTAATATATGAAATGTTCTTTTACAAAACCAATATGCAAATTAGTTTATCATTCGACCGATATTGCATATACATAAGCTGTGTATAAAAAATTGAATTTACTTTAAATGTGATGTTTACAATCTACGGTTGATATAAGAAATGGGCCAACTTTCGTATCAGGACGTTGTGACATAATCCTTAAATTGGATTATGTATTTAAATGAAAATTTAAATAGTTAATTTTAGGCTAAACAATACTATTTGTTTTGAACTGAGCGAAAGTCTACTAATCTATTCTTCCTTTAAAACTTAAGATCAAAGTCTGAGAGAACGAGGACGACACTGTGACCGGGTCTGGGAAAGCAAAGGATTCGGCCAGCAGATATTTTACCAGCTAGAGATATTTCATCAGCCAAGCAACGAAGAAAAAAAAGATTTCGTCAAATCTATTTTTAAATTGGAGTTTGAAACAGAGAAGAGGAAAGGGGACCGGAAGTGATCCTACTTCCCCTTCCCACCTTTCTTTAAGTGGATACTAGCGGAAGTCGGTCTCTTTTCGGCTTGGACGCCGACCGGCTAAAAAGTCACTCTCCTCGTGAGATGAGGGGGCGGCCTCTTCCATCATGCGATAGATATAGATATATGAAACACGGACGACGCGACTTCTCCTTCGTGAGAGGGACACATGATGCGACTTCTCCCCTTCGTGAAAGAGACAGTGCATGCAATGCGGACGACAAGAAAAGAAAACCTGCGGATTTGCTACCTGCACTTTTCCCCACCAAAAGGATTACCTCAAACTGACTACGTCGCCAGCAAGTTGTGAAAACATACAAGATAAAGAAATAAAAAGAAAAAGAAAGAGAAGAGAAAGAACTGTGAGCGTAAAACTTTGTTTCCTCTTTCCTCATGCTGACAATTTAATTTTCCCACGTGGTATCGCGTAAATCCTAATTACGCTGTTAGACCCCTTCCCACTCAGTTCATAAGCTTAGATATATCTCAAATTCCATAGCTTTGAATGCATTTCTTTTTCCTTCGTTAATTTTAATAAACCTAGTTTGTATTATTTGGAAAAGTGTTTGTTATTTCGTTCTTTCTCGTGTTTTTGTTATGTTCAGTCTTCGTGTCTCTATTCGCTTTTTTACCCTTGTCACATGTGCGATAAATATTTATTTATGTTTTTTTCTCGTAAATCCCCTTTTACCCCCTCCCCCTTTGGTAAGATGTTATGAAGATAAACAAGTTTCGTTTCTTTTGGAAATTTTTGTCATACCCCTATGTTGGTGCTTTTTACTTAATCCCACCCCTCTATCGCATGTGTAACAACGTAAATACACCTTATTAACTCGGTAAGCAGCAAAATCCCACGCCTTCACTGTGAAGGTCCACACCAATGCCAGGCAACTTTTCACTCTGAAAGTTTCTTCTCTTGAACAGCTAGCCTTTGGAAGTTTCTACTGATTTTCTGTAAAACAGTCCTCGTTAGGGATTAATCTACTAATTGAATTGTATCTGCGGCCTTTTCATTCCTTGATTTTCCAACTAATGACTACAATGCCATTATTCCCATGCGTTTATGTTGGAGAAACTCATTCCACCAAGCTAGTACCCCGTCCGCATTTTTAATTTGTTATGTCGAGAATTACCAAAACGACCCGAAGCCGGTGTGTGCAACACTGCCTCTATCTAGGCACGCAACATCACGGAAAACAGATTTTTAGTCGCGTGCAAACGACTCTATAAGTCACTCGGTCGGTCAGTCGGTCGTTCGGTCGGTCTGTCGGTCTGTCCGTAACACATTTGTACTTGGCCTTTTTGGTTAAGATCAAAGGTCTGTTGTTAATAGATGCTGTTCTTAGTTTTTTTTAAGCTTTTCTGGCCTTTTGGCCACGTGTAATATCTGTTCCGGCAGATACTGCAAGCAAAGACCATATGTGGGGCCAGCCCCACATATAAGACCTTGGTCAATGTAGGGGTAACCCTTCATACCAATTGTCACTATCCAGCTTCCCTACTTCCCGGGGAGTTGGTCCCCATTTCCCCTTCATCCCTCACATTAAAAATAGGCCATGTGCCTAATTTGCTCGGTGGGGGAGCAAATAAATACCCTTTTCTTGGCCTTTTGGTCAAGATCAAAGTATAGTATCTGTTCCAGCAAATACTGCAAGCGAGACCATATGTGGGGGAAACCCACATATAAGACCTTCGTCAATGTAGGGGCAACCCTTCATACCAATTGTTACTATTCAGCTCCCCTATTCTCCGGGGAGTTGGTCCCCATTTCCTCTTAACTCCTCACATTAAAAATCGGCCTTGTGCCTAATTTGTTCGGTGGGGGAGCAAATAAATATCCTTTTCTTGACCTTTTGGCCAAGATCAAAGTGTAGTATCTGTTCTTACTACATGCTGTACTTATTGTAATATAAAGTGGTTGATCACTTTTCTGTATTATTTTAATGTAAAATGATCGCCCACTTTACAACCAGTCAGTCTCAAAGCCATTCAAGTCATTCTCCAGATCATTCAAGTTGTTTTTGAAGGATTCCAGTTATTTTTTAAGCATTCAACTCATTCTTAAGATCATTTAATTCATCCTTAAGTTCAATAAAGTCATTCTAAATCATTTACTTTTTATTTATTTAAGTCATTTCAGTACATTTTTCGGTCATTTCAGTTTATATTTAAGAATTTCATGTCAATCGTACATTCACGCATTCATTCATTACACGAGAACATGCGACTAATGCCTATCGGCCTTGTTTTCTATTTGTTACATTAAAAAGCGATAAGACTATTTACCCAGATTCCGATACAATTACCGATTATTTTCTACATTTCCGATTCCGATACACCTACCAATTTCGATTCTTTGTAAATGTCCAAATATTTAGTTTTTTTTTTTTTAATTTTCGAAATACCATAAAAGAAACGGTATAACTGGAAATATTTTCTCTATCATTAAGTCATTTCTCTCAGATAGGCTCATAAGGTTGATGGGCAGAAATCAGAGGCCCACAGTATTAATGCTGGAGTCCCTCAGGGGTCCATACTAGGCCCAACTCTCTTCCTGATCTGCATCAATGATCTCCCAAAACACATACTAAAATCTTTCGTTGATATCTATGCTCATGACACGACCATCTATGGCAACACATAAAAGGCTGTAAATGATGATGTTCTCTCTGATTCACTCTCCTCTGATCTTGAGCGCGTGGTACAGTGGGGAAAGAGGTGGCTGGTTACGTTTAATGCATCTACGACCAATCTCCTATCTCTACATCATAAACGCTCTGATCCCCATCTGGCATCAATTGAAATGGATCGCTCTCGTCTAAGGGAGGCCCCAGGCTTTGATAAGCTCCTGCGTTTGACCTTTACACCTGATCTTAAATGGAACATATACATCAAGTCTGTGGCCAAGGTTGCTGGGAAAATGGTGGGATCCTTCTACCGCTACAGAAGATATCTCACTAATTATGCAATTCTCTATCTATAAAAGAGCCAAGTACGTCCAAAGATGGAGTACTGCTGCCACATATGGGCGGGGGCTGCTAAAAGCAGCCTATCTTGCTTTGACAGAGTACAAAATAGACTCCGTGGCTTGGTGGGGGATGTCCTTTTCTCTACCCTGCAACCTCTTTCCCACAGAAGAGACGTAGCGAGCCTGTCATTGTTCTATCGTTATTTCCATGGCAGGTGCTCGTCTGAGCTCCATTCTCTGGTCCCCCCTCGCCAATCTTTTTCAAAAAACATCCGACTAGCTGAAACCACCGTCAATAATATTCCCCACTCCCTATCTGTGCCTAAATCAAAACGTAGATACCATGAACAAAGCTTCTTTCTTAGAACTGCACGCCTGTGGAACTCTGTTCCGCTTGCCTGTTTCCCTCCCGACTTCAACCTGGATGTCTTCAAGTCCAACACAAACAAATTTCTGATGAACCGCCCCCCCCCTAAGTAATGACACCTGACAATTTCTCCAATACTATTGCTACACTATCCCTTTGATTACTGTACACACAATAACCCTCATCCCTGAGTGGCCATTGGGTCTTGATAAGTGGTGAACTCCATGTAAAAAAAAAAAAAAACTCTGTTCAGTTTTTCAACGCAGTGGTGGAGTCTATCCTTGTTTACGATGCTACAATCTGGACTGACCAAAAGATTGGAAGTAAAACTAGACTACGAGCAGTGTTAAATATATCTTGGCAAAATCATCCCACGAAGCAGCAACTTTATGGCAACCTACCTTCCATATCTAGTACCATCAGGGAGCGACGTCTACGATTTGCCGGTCACTGCCAGAAGAGGAAGCAAGATCTGGTGAGAAATGTATTGCTGTGGAATCCACAGCACAGGCGTACGAGCATAGGACGATCTAGATCCACGTACATCCAGCTAATTACACATAACGCCAAACATGATCCTAAAGATCTGAGGCAACTTATGGAAGACAGGGAAATCTGGAGAGAGTTACATTGGTCCGGGAAAAAGTCCGACAACACACACACACACACACACACACACACACACACACACACACACACACACACACACACACACACACACACACACACACACACACATCCTGGCTTGAGGTAGTTGCTTGTCTAGCCGCACTGATGAGCTGTGAAACAGCGAAACAGAAGTGAGAGCGTGTTTTACATGAGTAGATCTTTCTACCTTTTTTTCCTCAAATGTTTTTCCGGTAATTGAAAATAGTGAGGCAATTAAATGTGTATTATTTGTATTCATCGGACTACTGTTCTCATCTTGAGTGTCACTTTTATTACGCTTCGTTCGATGTAACCTCCGACCTTCTTCGGGTGTATCTTGTCGAACTCGGGAATGTTTCTGCCGAACTCGGGAATGTTTCTGGACGAAAATGTTTTGGACGAAAAATTCCCGAGTCCGACAAAATAAACCTAAAAAAGGTCAGAGATTACATGGAGCGAAACGTTGTGAAAGTGACACTCAAGATGAGAAAAGTAGTCCGAAAAATCCAAATTATATGAATAACCAATCCTTATCTAAAAAAAATTAGAAACGTAACAAAAAATCTATTTCTCGTTTCAAACCAAACTGATTTGCACTGATTTTCGTCAATTGACAATATGTTATTTGAATTTTTTCATAAACAATTGAAAATAGTCGACGACTTGCATGCAAAAAAATAAAGACGGCATAGGAACAGAATAGTTAACAACAAAGCCCATGTTAAAAATGAATGTCTAATTAATGACGCTGCTATTAAAAAAAATGAAGTCTTAACATGAGAATGCGCAGATGAAGTGTTAACTATGCTGTACTTATATAAATAACATAACCTCGACGATATCTCTGTGGTGGTGGGGGGCGGACTGGTGTACGTTTATAAACTTTTTAGTATCTTTGCATTGTCATTAGGCAATCCTCAAAAAAGAGAATCAAATCTAATGAGTCTCGTACGATCAAACAAACTCCAACCTCTGTCCCATCATCGCAATGTTGCATTCCTATGCATGTTTTTACGAGAACGTGCTCTAATGAATAATAACAGGTGTCTCCCCTCGACATACATATTCCCGACCAATTCGACAGGAAGTAAAATCTCACCCTCCACTGTTGAGGTCCTTAGATGCCGGAAAAACTTCTACTCTACTAGTTCTTTCACTTCGACCACTAGACTTTGGAATTCCCTCCGTGTTTCTCGTTTCTCTGACGATGCTAATCTGTAGAAGTTTAAATGTAATGTGAAAAAACATCTCGTTGCTGAACTCCCTATATCCCCCTGTTAAATATGATTCCAAATATTAATATTTTATGCCCAAGGTGCAATATGTCCTGTTTGGGGTTTAACAGTCAAAGAATAATTCTATATTCTGTGGCGCAGCGATGCGAGTGTGTTACTGTGAAGTACGTTTTTAGTGGGAAATCTGATGTTTATATGGGAATGAAGCAGCTGAAATCACTCAAGAACTTTTTTTATTGGTTAAGAAATTTCGTATAACCCTAACCCTAACTCTGCCTTTCTACTTCCTCTTTCTCACAGACAAGACGTTGCAAATCTATCTCTACTCTATTTTTACTTTTATGGTAGGTGCTCGACTGAGTTGATGCGGCATAATTCTTGTTGACATGCCGGTTACCTTCAGATCACCGAAGTTAAGCAACGTTGAGCCTGGTCATTACTAAAATGGGCTATGATTTGGGAATTCGAGATGCTGTTTGTGCTCTCCGTTTATCTTGGTATAGTTTCCAGCCGTCTAGCACTTCTCATTGCCACTGGCAAGCAGTACTGATTCAGGAGAGGTGAAGTTGGGATTGCGCAACCCCTACCTCAATTATACGCATAGCTAATCTTACAGAGGGTATCCATTGTCTCCGAGACTGAACAGAGGCATCAACTGAGCTCCAATCCATGCCCCTGTAACACGTTTGTAACAAATACTCGTTTAGCTATACTAACCGTCATCAATTTCCATTATTTTCTATCCGTGTCTAAAACTAAACGAAAATTCCACGAGCAGAATTTCTTTCCTAGAACTGTCCGTTTGTGGAACAAGATACTGTGGGACTGCTTCCCAACTAATTCTAATATGGTCGTTTTCTAGTCTATTATGGATAAGTTTTTGTTGATTCATCCTCTTAAATAACTAAGTCCTACCCAGGTTACACCATTACTGATCATCATGGAGTTGTCTCACCAACTACCTAACACTTATAAACCTTATCCTGGAGTGACCTTCTGGCCTTGATAAGTGGTGATTTTCAAATAGAAAGAAACTCTGACGCAAACTATTGAGGATGGGTTTGACTTTAAATCTGTGTTCTACTGTTGTTGTTGTTGTTGTTGTTGTTGTTGAGCATAATTTATTCATTGCGTATGAATCAAATGGTGTTCGTTTTTCGATATTGTTATAGTTAGAATTCTTTCTTGAAAGTCATCGGGTGTTTACGGGAGTGATCACGTAAAGCTTGCCAACATCCGTAAATGAAAATATTTCTATTGAACCAACTATATTTGAACTTGGAACACTTGAGTTGTCAGTCCTCCTGTTGTTGGTTGCTCTTGGTAGATTAACAGTAGAATTCAATCGCAATTTTGTTATAGAAATTAATTAATAAAAAAGAACTGCAAAAGAAAACTTTATCTAGTCTGCTGCTGGTTAGTCTAGTAATACAGTATTTGTGTGTATGTGTAGCACTACCGTTACTATCACTAGTAACACAATCACCATCACCAAGCAGGGTAACCAATGGCGGGCACGATTGATATCAAGCGGAATTAGAGCCGTAACTTGTTTACCAGGCCTCTGATTAAAATACAGATCCGGTGTTCTCTGGTAGTCTCTATTTCTGTGTGGGTCAATCTATGATCATTCATGCGCGACTAATGAGGGGTCTCTACACAGACCTGATAATCCTGAGGTGTGATCTTTCTGAGCTCTATATAGAAGAAGGCTCGCTCCATCACCAGCAACAGCAGCAGCACGACAACCACCACCAATACTAAAACCACCACTACTACAATTTGTATGCGTATGTGCGTATGATTATATATCGACTTACTTGTGAAAAGATCCAGTAGAATCCAAGAAAATCTGAAAAAAAAGCTTTCTCGATTAACTCAACGATCATTAGTGTTTACAAGTTATATAAAACAAGAAAATTGTATGCGCTAGCTACAACCAGTTTCAATAATATTTTTCAGTAATAGTAATTAATATCACAATTTGAAATTTAAGAAAACCAAAACAATATGTGCTTTTTTAAAAAAAAAAAGAAGAAATATTTATTAATCCTTTTGTTTTTACTCACGTTCATCCCGAACAAGACATATCGTCACTTGGACGTTAGGGGCTACTCTTTGTGACCATGCTTAGGGAAGATGTTTAAACTTCTGCATATCAATACAGTCAGGCAGCAGGAAGGGAATTCCAAAATATAGCTGTTCGCGGGAAGAAACTATTATAATAGAAAGCTTTCTGGCATTTTGGGACCTCAACAGTGAAGGGTGTGATTTTGTTGCTAAGCGAATTTGTCAGGGGTCTGTATGTCGAGGGGACACAAGTGCAATGAGTTCACCAGAGCACATTCTATTAAAATACTTGTAAAACAGGCATAGGGAGTAATATTGCGGCAATGGGTCAGGAGTTGGAGTTTAGTTAACAAAGTGGGCCATATTAGATTGGAGACTTTTCTTTGGACCCCGTGCAAGAGGGAAAGACTAGCAGTAGATGCACCAGTCCCGATGTGGCAACAATACTCCATGTATGGGCGAATGGTGGTTTTGTAGAGGTACAGGATTTTCTCAGGTGTGAGTAATCTTCTAGCACGATAGACGGAACCCACCTTCTTTGCAGCAGTTTTTGCAATGTCCTCATAGTATTTGTTCCACTTCACATTTCCTGTGAATGTTAAGCCGAGAAGTTTGAAGGAAGAATTCTCAGGTACGATGCTATTTGTCATATGTCGGTAGTTGGGAAGGGTTCTTGTAATTGTAAAAGGAGAGCAGCTTAGCCTTACTAACATTAAATGTTACCATCTATTTACGGCCCCATTCCACTATTGTTTGGAGATCATTTTCTAAGGATTCTGTCATTGTCTTAGATTTGTGTACATTCGTTTTTCTCATGTACATGTTATAAAGCGTTGTATTATCAGCAAATATACCCATTTCGAACACAATATCATCAGAGAGGTCATTAATGAATATCAGAAATAATAGTGGTTCAAGGATCTACCCCTGAGGCACTCCCACATTAATGTTATACTGTTTAGATGTACGTCCATCAACGACCACCTGGATGGTTCTATGATCTAAGAAGGATCTAATTATATTTAGTATTCGTCTAGTTATACCGTACGATTTAATTTTCATTAGCAGACCTTCATGCCAAACTTTGTCAAAGGCTTTGGATATATCAAGGGTTACAGCCCTGGCTCCGCCCGCCTTATTAAGTATATGGTATATGCGTTCAGAGATGACCGTTAACATATCTGCAGTAGAAAGACATTGCTTCAATTCATATTGTTTGTAAGAGAGAAAATTGCCTCAGTCAAGGCGTCTTCAAGCAATTTCTTTTTATTGATAATTTTTAAAAATCTCTCTGGGTAGTAGTCCGTTGGGATGTTGAATGGACAGTTTATAAGTTTCTTTAAGTGCAAGTAAGCGGCTCGCGTGACAATGTTATAAGAAATAGGGTAGCATTAAAAAATGTCTTTATGAAATTAATATTAATATCATTATTGCTTTCTTAAATTTCAAATTTTAATATTTATTCATGACACCCAAACGAACTACTACTCACAGAGATATTTATATCTCCAAGAAGTAATAAAAATAAAAATGATTAATGAAAAAGAAATTGTGTGAAAAAGCCTCAACCAAGGCGAAAGATTGCTTCATATTTTAAAGAAAAATAAATATTTCTTAAAAAACAAAAAACAAAAAAAAAAGCACATATTTTCTTAAATTTCAAATTTTAATATTCATTTCATCACGATATTTCAAAAAAAGTACCAATCGATTTCGTATTAGTATCATTTGGATCCGTCGGACTACTGTTCTCATCTTGAGTGTAATTTTCACAACGTTTCGGCCGATGTAACCTCCGACTTTCTTCAGGTGTATCTTGTTGAACTCGGGAATGTTTCTGTCGAACTCGGGAATTTTGATGGACTCTTGAGCGGAACCCTTTATTCACTTCACGGAGGTAGCATGCTCTTGTTCCGTCAGCCATGACTGGATGGAGGGCCTAAGTAATTCGCAATTGTATTTTTCGGTCGCCCACACTGAGGATTGAACCTTCAACCTTCAGGAGAATATCACTTTTTTAATTGATTTTTCCAAGTACTCTAACCACTGCGCCACGGGTTCTTGCGCAAGTTATATCGACCGAAACGTTGTAAAAATCACACTCAAGATGAGAACAGTAGTCCGATGAATCCAAATAATACGAATAACCAATCTTCATCTAAAAAATTCAGAAACGTCATATTTCTTATTAGTTATTATATATATAAACTTAGAAAGAACGTCATTAGTTATGTAAAGATCCTGGACACTGGATATAGGGTCTTACAATGAATAACTAAGCTTCAGACGAGTTCACCTTGGTTTAACAGTTATTCAAGCCTAATAAACACCAAAGTAGCTGAATCGGTCCACAACGTTATTTATCTAATCTATTTCAACTAAAATGCATTTATAAATCTTTCTCATTTGCTAAATAATAAATATAAGTAAATCAACAAATAATGAACAATGAGCAATTTTAGTCTTATAGTTTTATTGAATAAAATTAAACGTAACAATGGCAATAGAGAAAGAACACAGAGCATGTTATATTATGCTATGTAGGAAAGAAACATATATATATTGTGTTGTATATAATTGGTATGGAAGAACTTATCTTATGATGAGGATATTTTCGTCCAAGTAACAATTATTGTTGACTTATATCATGATGGAAATGAATAAAGTGATAAGAGAAAAAAAATATTTACACAATAACCTATCAAAATACGGAAAGCTTTACACGGATAAGAAGAGGAAATAAACATAAAAAAAAATAATTGCTGACAGTTGAAAATTAAATAAACTTTATTTGATGATTAGCTGGCCGACCGGCGTTGCCCGGTCGTACAATACGTTTAAACATGATATTTTAATTTATTCAGATTGCGCATGTATGTATAGAATCAATCCTCTATTGATTATTATATATTACGAGAAATAATTTGCCCGGTGCACTAATTCACAATTTTTTTTTAACTAAAAATAATAATGTTAATGTCGTTCATTGAATTCTGTCTGTGTTTGTTTACAATATAACGTCAGCTGATATTTAGGCTTTACGATCTTCAACATAGTCTTTTTTCTCTTATGGATAAAAATGATTTTTATATGGAAATATTTTACGTTAACCTGGCCAAGGGAAATAATAAAATTATTTCCCTTGCTCCGTGTAACGTAAAATATTCCCATGTAAAAATTCTCCTTTTTTATCTATAAGAAAAGAAATACTATCTTTTTGCGATACTTATCGGATGAATTTCTGTACAAAACATATCTAAGAACACTGCCAGACATATAAATTACTTTTGCGTAAAATTTATAAAAGATAGGCTCAGCCGTTTCGGAACCTATGAAGAAAGAAACTCACACACGCACATACACACGAAGTGACTTTTATGTAATAGTAGAGATTCTATCAATTCCTTATTGATTAGATGATCGAATAAAGGTTATTTAACTTTGAACTGTCATTACACACACACACACACACACACACACACACACACATACACACACACAAATTCCGTTTTTACGATTGGAAAAGTGAAAAAATATACGAATAGGAACATTGTGAGTAAGAGAGAGAGAATAAGAGTGAGAGAGAGAGAGAGAGAGAAAGACAGAGGAGAGGGAGAACGATAGAAAGAGATAAAGATAAAGAGATAGAAAAAGAGTGTATCTGTGTAAATAAAATAAAGTCCATACCTCAAAGGCATTATCATTGAAAACTGAAATGAAAGTGAAATTTATAAAATTTTAGCTCAAAGAATTATGCATTCACTAAACTATATATATATTATATACATATATATATATATTTATATTTATATGTATATATGTATATATATGTATATATATATAACTACTTCATTTACTCACATAAAATTAACATACAAAAGTATAAATTTATGAGTAAACTTTAAGTATTTACTTCAAAAGTGCTCAATACGTAGGTAGAGCTAGTTAGTAATTTATAAAATATATATGGCGATTAAGCTACACTGAATATTCCGCGTTTCATCCACTCTAGGATTCTTTAGGCTTATGCGCATATATATATATATATATATATATATATATATATATATATATAGGCGCATAAGCCTAAAGAATCCTATATATATATATATATATATATATATATATATATATACATTGAGTAAGATGATTGATAATTTATAATTAAAATTAAAAATTAAATATCGGTTTCACAAGGAAGAACAAACAAAGTCAATAAATTGTACGATCCTTTCGGAAACGATGTTTTTTATTGAGATAAACTTCGACAATAATTTTATCAACTAACAATCAATCGATTATCAATTAACTTTTTCAAACAAAGTCTCCTCATCGACATAAATGTTGCGTGTTTTTTTTTTTTTTAAGTAACCAAAAAATAAACCTAGCATTTTTTAAAGTAAGGCAGATGTATCTGGAAAATATTTAAAATATAAAGGAAAATAGTTACTTTTTTGATGTTGATAAACAAAGTACGATAAAATTAAAATAAAGATAAAAATAAAATAAAATCGGGTGGAAAGGTAAGGTTAAGAGAGGATATTTTAAATATTTCTAATAAAAATATATATACCTTTTAATGGTTCGCCTTCTAAAGCTCGTGAGTATCATCGTCAATGCATTCATTGGGATGTTAAATGTAGTTTATGAATGCTTGAAAATGTTGATATATACAAACTTTCAAAGGAAACGCCAATAGAATAAAATTACCAGTTTAAAATCGTTAGTAACGCTATATATATATATATATATATATATATATATATATATATATATATACATATATATATATATATATATATATATATATATATATATATATATATATATATATATATCGTAGATGCAAGTATTTTTCGTTCTTTGAGGAAATTATGAGAAGAATCAAAATCCTTTGTCTACTCAAATAGTTGCGTAAGCATTTTTTATTATAAATGTACAAAAAATATTTAGAATGAAATAAAATAAAAATAAATTTAAAATGAAATAAAATAAAAACAAGCACAAAATAAATGTATGAATGAAATTTACTCAAAGAAAAAAAAAGTAAAAACCGAAAACACGCTCGATTAATTTGGAGTTTAAAATCAATTTGGAATTTTCTTTGGGTTTTCCAACAAAAATTTTTTTGGCCTGAAAAAGTTTTTCATCGCTTAATAGACCAATGTTTGCGCAGGGCCTACACTCGTCATCAAATACCCAGATACCATAATACTTAAAGTTAAATTCAAATTTTGATACATCTTTTAATTTAAACGCGAAAAAAAAAAAAAAAAAAAAACAAAAAAAAATTGGGACGCTGAAACCGTACACAGTAAAACAATACGTTTTATTGTCGCGTTGATTATGTACGCATGCACAACCGGAAATCGTAAACCGGATGTTGGTTACAATGCCCGTTACAAGGTCATTTGAGTTTTATAATTATATGGATTTCGTTTAAATTTATGTTCTAAATAGTAAACCTTATAGACTACCTATAAATATTACTTTGCTGAGTACATTTCCTCTGAGGATATATGCCATTCATTTAAACTCCATGGAATAATGAAAAAGCTTTGTATATCTTGTCGAAGAATAAAATTGTTGTAAATTTTTACCTTACAAAATCTAATTCCAAACTTTTCCTTATACTATTGCTCTATCTCGTGTATTGAGCTTTTTTATCTGGTTGGGATTGTCTTATAAATATTAATGCTAATATTATATAAATGTTAAGTTTAAAGTATTATTCAATCTGTAATCTGATATTATTAATTTTTTCTTAGAATTTGAATATATATATATATATATATATATATATATACACACCCACAGTTGCGCCAAAAAGAAAGTCCGCACTTGCAATGCCAGTTTTTAAAAAATCGCAAATTTAAGCTAAACTGATTGTAACTGTTTAGACAACCTCATTTGATTCGCCTTTTATTTCTCTATAATTTTAATTGTGCACATTTGACTTTTAATTGAAGTATAACGCCAATTAAAAAAAATAATAACTTCAAATTGAGAAGGCTCCGTGGATTGTCCGGGCGTCCTTGTTTGCTTGAATCTTGTATTATAATAAAGTCGTATTCTTGTCTGTTTACAATTTAATTAACATATACAAAAACAGAACACTGTTTCACAAACTAATTTGACCACTGAAAACGGACTAATGCATTCTCTTATTCCAGCATTATTTCTATATATACTATGTATTAAAAAAAATGACAATCAATGAATTCCCTCGTTTGCATATTATATTTAAAAAAATCTAATTTAATAATTAACTCGATTTTATTAATTGTTTGTTGTGATAGAATCGTTTTATGAAAAAGCGGATCGAAGCACAAAAACTAGAAACTCGAGACTTCTGGAAAATCTACAACAGTGTAGTAAATAATGGGCAATCAATAATTCCCCCACTAACCAACAACCACGAGGTTGTCTCCTCAGCAACCGACAAAGCTAACATGCTTGCCAGTCGGTTTGCCTCAAACTCAAGACTGGACCCTTCCAACCACCCCCTACCTGACTTTCCTATGCGGACAGACGCCACGCGAGACGATCTAAAAACCACCCCTGCTCAGGTGCATGCTATCACAAAAAACCTTGACACTTCAAAAGCATGTGGACCCGATCTTATCCCAGCTGTGCTATTAAAAAAGTGCTCAGCCGAAGTAGCTTCAGTTCTCTCCAAACTCTACAACAAATGCCTTAATGAAGCTTGCTTTCCAGGCTGTTGGAAAACTGCTTCTGTTGTACCAGTATTCAAGAATTCTGGCGAAAGGACTGACCCATCAAATTATCACCCCATTAGCCTCCTCCCACTTTTTGCCAAAATATTTGAGACCTTAATTAACCATGCTCTAGTCCATCACCTTACAGATGCTAAACTTCTGACTCACAAACAATATAGATTTAGACAAGCCCGTTCCACAGCAGACATCCTCACTGTAATCTCTGAACGTATATACCATTCACTCGACAAAGCGGGGGAGGGCAGAGCGGTAGCTCTAGATATATCTAAGGCTTTTGACAGGGTATGGCATGAGGGTCTCCTCAGGAAAATTAGATCATACGGTATCACTGGTAGAATACTTGACATAATTAAATCCTTCTTAGATAAGAGAAAGATCCAGGTTGTCCTCGACGGTCGTACATCTAAACAATATGATATAAATGCGGGGGTGCCCCAGGGGTCTATTCTTGGACCTCTATTGTTCCTGATATTCATAAATGACCTCCCCGACAAAATTGCCTCTGAGATGGGTATATATGCTGATGACACTACACTCTATGGCAGGCACGACAGGAAGACGAATGAACACATTTCTAAAGAAATGGCAGAAACACTAGAAGAAGACCTCCAATCTGTGGAGGAATGGGGACAAAAGTGGTTGGTCGCGTTCAATGCTGCCAAGACTAAACTAGTTTCATTCAATAATTACAAGAAACCCTCTCTACCACCTATAGCAATGGCCAACGACTCTTTATCTGAGAGTACATCTTTCAAACTCCTTGGCCTAACGTTCACAGGAAACATGAGTTGGAACAATTACATTGAAGGCATTGCCAGGGCCGCTGCAAGAAAGGTGGGCTCTCTCTACCGTGCTAGACAACTACTAACACCCAGAAGTATCCTGTACCTCTATAAGGCCACCATTCGCCCATGTATGGAGTATTGCTGTCACATTTGGGCTGGTGCATCTGCTACTAGTCTCTCGCTCCTTGACAAGGTTCAAAAGAGAATCGCAAACCTTATAGGCCCTGAACTGGCATCTAAGCTTCAGCCTCTGTCCCATCAACGAAATGTTGCATCCCTCTGCCTTTTCTACAAGTATTTTAGTGGTGAATGCTCTGACGAACTGCAATCACTTGTGCCCCCACGACGTGAGCACTTTCGACAAACCCGACAGGCTGCTAAATCCCACACTGTAGAGAGCCCTAGATGTAAAAAGATCTTTTTACTCCAGTAGTTTCTTCCCCAGAACCGCTAGACTCTGGAATTCCATTCCAGGTCCCTGCTTCCCCAACAGTACTGACGTGCAGAAGTTCAAGTGTAACGTGAACCGACATTTTGCTGCCCAAATCCCTACATAGTACCCCAGTAGTTGTTGCCCCTGATAGTAGCCCCCTACACCAAAGTGGCAATGTGCCTTGTTTGGGATGAAAATGTAATAAAAAAATGTTTTCTATTTAGAAATAATATTTAAGGTTAATTTATTAAATTTATATTTATTTTTACTTTAATTTATATTTAATTTAATTCATTTTCAATTATTAATAGCTGACAACAGTTGTGTTTTAAACCGGAAGTAATTTTTTTAGCTATAGGAGTTATTTCCCATTCAAGCTATGAAAGTTACTTCGCATTAGATTTTCATAAACCAAGATGAATGTTTTTTATGCTTTCCTAAAGCCAACATATGGTCACTTTTCGTAACAAGTTAGGATATTCGGCGTATCTTAAATAGTATTCCTCCGCCCGGCAATATGTTTCGACAAGGCAAAGCCTGGTATATGGAGCTAGTAAACATATATTTCTGTGATATATTTTAATTTAAAGTTTGCCGTCTCTAAAAGCACCGTTTATATATGCACTAGCCTGGGTGCCTATCGTTGCTCGGGTGGTTGGATGTGTTGAGCAAAAAAAAAAAAAAATGTTAGTAGGCAGGCAGACTCGAACCCGTACCGCGAAGTAGGAAAAGAATGTGGAAAAAAAGTGACATCTTTCCCGCTGCGTTCATCGCTAAACCGGAAGTGGTAAAGATTTAAATTAAGGTTAGTCAATCGAAAAGAGGGAATGACTTTCGAAAATATCGACGAAAAAGGCGACTCCTCCCTGTAGAAAACTGCCCAGTTGAGGGTGAAGGAATTAATGCTTTTAGCCAATTTTTCGATATTTGTCGTTCGAAGCGTTGAGTTTCAAAACCAATCTCGTGAAAATCCGTCGCCTGTGTCAAAAGTTTTAGGCAGCATATATACATACACATATACATACATGCATACATACATACATAAATACATACATTTAAACAGACATGTGAGATTTATATTATAGATATGTGTGTATGTGTATATACGTCTGTGTATCTGTGTAATATTATAAAATAGCAATTACTTTAGGGGTGTCAGATAGATTCTTATTGCAAGCAATTTCAAAAGCAAATCAATCTCAGTTAAAGGATCTTTTTATAAACTTTGATAAACTATGCTTTGAATTTTTATCTAAAAAGTATATATTTCTTTTGAAATAGTCAAATTTGTTGCGAATAATAATCCCAAGGAAGATGTATTAACGCTTTCAGAGCTTATATACTGTAGAATTACATTCCAGTTACCACACAAATCAGTCCACAATCACGATTTTTAATTTTTAAATTCCTTTATCTATTTTTTTATGTGTAACTGATTCTAATATTTATCTGCTTCTAATAATTTGTGTGATTGCAGTATCGGCTACATAAACAATGAAACATGTGTAAGGCGCTTATGGAAGAAAGTAAATATAAAATTTCGCCTATATTAAAATAAATAATAATAATAATCATATGATTGTGAACTGATTTTTATGATAACTAGAATGTAATTCTGCAATATATATATATATATATATATATATATATATATATATATATATATATATATATATAGTAATTTATAAAATATATATGGCAATTAAGCTACACTGAATATTCCGCGTTTCATCCACTCTCGGACTCTTCAGGCTTATGCGCGAATTCTGTGGTTGTTTATCGTTTTTATATGCTCCTCTTCTATTGAGATTTTAGTAAGCCAATCAGCTTTCTAGTATCCACCACGCCCTTCCTATCAGTCAATGGGCGTGCATTTTATCGGACAAAGGATCTGTTTTAAAACTAGGTTAGTTTTTTTTCATATATATAAATATATATATGTGTACACACATATATGCACATATATATACACATATATATATATACATACATATATGCGTGACCGTTTATGTATATTCATGTTTATTTAATTTATTTATTTGTTTATTTTCTATTGTTTTTGTTAGTTTTAAAACTATTTTGTATCGCTATCCTAGAGTAAATTTTATCTTGTGAACACAGTTATTTGCTATTTCTCTTCTACAGTTTAATAGATGTTGGGGTTCTTTAAAGTACAGGATAGCAAATTTTTCATGAAGGCATAATCTACATGGGTCGTCTAGGTCCCTACACGTGGTAGCTTGTCTTATTATTTTCCATTCGACTACCGGCGAATGTCCGCTTTCTTTGAGTTCCCAGTATTTATTCGCTAGTGTTGTTTTTATACGGTGTTTTTTTTTTATTGTTGAATGTACTTTTGTGGTCATAGTATCGGGTTTTGAAATCTAAGGAAGTCATGCCTACGTAATATTTCTTGTTATTCGGGTTTTCTTTCGCAAATATTGTTGCCTGATAAACTACGCTTTTGGTTAGACATTTATTTTGAACTGAGCAAAGTGTGCGGTGTCTACAGTTGCACATATCTTGTTCGTTATTAGTATTTTTATTTATAGTATGGTTGTGCTGATAATCGGACGCACCGATAGAAAGCGCTTGAGAAGAATATGTCTGAATAACAATGTTTGGGCGCCATTCTATACAAAACGCCAGCTGAAATAAAAAAGACTGCTCTGCGAATGAAACAGATATCCAGAAAAATCGGAAAAAAGAATAACTCTGTCGTGTTCAATCAGATGTGCTTGAATATATTATTTATATATATATATATGTGTGTGTGTGTGTGTGTGTGTGTTTGTATGCATATATATATGTATGTATGCATATATATATATATATATTTGTATGTATATATATATATGTCAAAAAGGTTTTAAAAATATAAGTATATTCTTTATATAAAGATGTCAGAAATTATATACATAAAAAAAAATAAATATAGGTATATATGAATTTATTGGTCAGTTCATTAAAGAAATAACATCAATGGGAAGAAGGGTTATAGTTCACCTTTTTACCCCCGCACTTAATCACTAATTCAGCTCCCTTATAGCTTCAATATCACCCCCTACTTATGTAGCGGCAACTTCTAACTCCCCACATTCTTCTCGTTTTCCCCCTCATAATCTATAACCAATCCATCTTCATTCCATGTTTTTATTCTTCCTTCTATTTCTGTATGTTCCTTTTCTTTCTTATTTCTATTTATATATATTGTTTTTTTATGTTTATTTTGATGTTTTATTTTACATTTCCTGCCGAATGTATCCTAAGCTAGATGTCGCCTTCCCCTATATATGTAACCTAGCTTCCTTCTCCTTTTCTAATAAAAAGTATTAGGCTTCGAAATGCCTACGTATAAAGAGCATCTATGGTCCTTATTCCTATTGATGTGTTTTCTTTATTGAACTAAGAAATAAATTCATATACGAGGGGTGTGCAATAAGTAATTCCCCTGACCCACTTCCAGTTGTTTGATCTAGCTGAAATTTTGCATGTGCAATGATTTATATCTCTACGGGTTATGTGGCAAATTACAGCTCTGAACTAATTATGGTTTCTGTTTTACAGGTGTTTGAACTGAGTCAGGTGTGAAATGGAGCCTGTTGAATGTCAAGCAGTGATCCGGTTTTTGTATTTGAAAGGACGCACACCACAGGAGACTTTTGATGAAATGAAAGAAACTTATGGTGATAACGCCCCATCATATGACCTTGTAAAACGCTGGCATCTTGAATTCAAACATGGCCGGAAGTCTGTGGAAACAGCTCCCAGACCTGGTCGCCCCCCCCTTCTGCCATTGATGAGGCATCTGTCCGTCAAGTTAAGGCTGTCATTTTGGAAGATCGGCGTATTACTATTCGCCAAATAGCCCAAGATGTCCCAAGATGTCAAGATTTGTACAGGATCTGTGGAAACTATCATTCATGACCATTTGTATATGCATAAGGTGTCTGTCAGATGGAATCCCAGGTTGCTCACACCATTCCAGAAGCGAGAACGCGTCGAGTGCTCGAGGATGAATTTGGAGATGTGCCAAGAAGATGAGCCAAAGTTTTTCAAAAGACTGATTACACAGGATGAGACCTGGGTCCAGAGACCAAAGCCCAGTTAATGCAGTGGAAGCACTTGGACTCACCACCTCCAAAGAAGACAAGGGTGCAGCCTCCGCTGGCAAGGTCATACTCACAGTCTTCTGGGACCAGGACGGAATAGTGATGACAGATTTCCTGGCAAAGGGTACCACAATTACAGGAGCCTATTATGCTTCACTTTTGAGGAAATTAAAAGAAGCTATCAAAATCAAGAGGTGGGGCAAGATCAGCAAAGGTATCCTCCTCCTGCAGGACAACACTCCGGTCCACAACTCGCATGTCGCCAGATCAGAAGCACGGGCGTGTGGTTATGAAATCTTCCCCATCCTCCCTTCCCTCCTGACCTTGCACCCTCTGACTTCCACCTCTTCCCAGCCGTTAAGTTGTTTTTGAAAGGAAAGCGTTTCCCAAATGATGCAGCCTTGATTTCTGAAGTCACGTCATAGTTGGAGGACCAACCTGGGGTGTTCTACAAAAACGGTCGCCAGAGCTGCATCAAACGACGGGAGGAATGCATAACTCTGGGTGATTCCTATGTAGAGAAAGAATAATAACTGTGCCAAGTTTCGTTGCTCTACTCCTATGGGAAGTGGGCCAGGGGCATTACTTATTGCACGCTCCTCGTACACCTATATTTGTTTTGTCTATAATTTCTTCATATACATGTACATATATTATTGTTTTTTGTTTTTACTATTTTAAATATGAAGTAATATTTTTCGTGTGTGTATATATATATATATATATATATATATATATATATATATATATATATATATATATATATTCAATACGTAAGTACTGTCAAGTAAGCTACACAGAAACGTTTTTATTTGATTTCCAAGGGAAATCATGCACATATTAACATTATAATAAAACAATTTTCAATGTTTAAGGATAAAAAGAATGCGAAAATATGACGTAATGTACTTGAGAATTATGACGAGGTTTCAATTACAGACACCAAATGTCCAATATAGTAAGATGCGTGATAACTAAGCACGTTTATGATACAAAAAGGAAGAGAGTATAAGATAATAAACCGTCTGAATCGTGCTGTGTCCTGTTCGCCCAAACATGCGAGTCTTCTAGTATGGCGCCAATGTAAAGCTTCGTGTCGTCCCATCGTATTTTCACTCGAGTGTTGAAACGAGGAAATCGATCGATCCGACCCTCCAAATCTTCAAAGAGAAAAATAAAATAAAATAATATTGTTACATAATGAAAGTTGAATGGAGGAGTGATTGAGAGATGTGAGGTTAGAGTTTAACATTTAGTTAACGGAAGTTAGCGAAACCGCGTGACTTCTGGAACAAATGACATAATCTTTTTGGCCGACACGCACAATGAAGCTATGTGTAACGAAACAATTTATTTATCTACCTGTCTATATATTTCTTTCTCCGAAGGGCGACCAATATTTTTTTGATATGCAGAGATCCCTCACCCTGTTTATGAATATTCCATTTTTTGTATTACTAAACCTCCTATAAAGAAACTAAACATCCGAATGATTGTACTTACAAACGATCATGAACCTGAGTTTTCGACGACATAGGTCGTATAATGGTTTGTCGGAGAAATCGAAAGTACAAAATATAACGACAACTCTTGATTTTCGTTCATGATGAAACGACGGTACAAGCAAGATATGGCCATTCTGATTAATTATTATTTTTTCTCAAACAACATGACCCCCTCCCCCATTTTCCTCATGTTAAAAATGGCTTTCTTGTCCGCTTCACCATGTCTAATTATCCAGCCAAATAGACAGCAGAAACCGGAAGTGAAAAAGAGCAGACAATCTTGACTATAACCCATACATCTATATTAGACAGAGGAGTGCCTGAGTAGTAGAGTGCCCGTTTTGAATGCGAAATACTCTACGTTCACAACCCCGTTTTTACCGGAATTCTGCCCAGTTCGTATATATTTTTCCTGTTACTGTTTTTTTTTTTTACGCTGTTCAGGTAAACTCTAACTAATCTATTGTGTAACCATTTATCTTTTTTTTTCTATAAAGTTATGTATGTGTAGATGTTTATGTTATATATGAGAGTCTTAGTGAGTCTTTTATTAATTATTTATGTTTTTGAGACTTAGAGAGAGTTTGTTGTAAGAGAGATTGTTCGTTTTATGAAGATATTCATATATATTAAACTGTTCATACTTACGGTGTAGATATGAGATGTAGAGTTCACATTGTAGATATGAGATGTGTATGTCAAGACATTTTAAACCACATGATATACAAGACATATAATAACAATTTTCACTTTACCTTTTGGTAGAATTACAACACAAAGACGACGTTTATAAAAACACATGATGGGTTTATTTCTTCTCACGACCGGCCGTGGTTTTCTGAGTCAAGAATTCAAAGCTTTACATTCTAAGTTTCAAAAGTGACCGTCTCGCTTCTAGACGTTCGAATGTCCATGTCTGGACTGTCGTCTGTCGTCCTCAGACTCTCTCTGACTCTCCCCCAGTTTCTCCTTCAGTTTCTCTCAAGTTTCTAACTATATCTAGAACTTCCCATTTTCCATGACGTCATACACATGTTAAAACATGTGTCTTCTTTCACGTGTTCTGGACATGCGTGTCCAAAACTTTTTCCTTTGTTTACAAAAGAAATTTTAACCTATATTCCCAGTAACCTGTTTTTCCAATATGTTAAAAACATGTATATTAAATTATCTTGTATAGTTGCATTCCTCAATTGAATTTTTCATAACAGAATTGACAACGCACATTCTTTTCTTGAAACTATTTTATCTCTAAGCTAAACAATGGTTTGTTTTACATTCCATTTTCTAATTCTCTCTCGTAATCTATTTCTAAACCTAATTTACGAGGTTCGAATTTCGTCTATTCTATTTCATTTTCATTATAACTAAATCTCTCTATTTTTATACTTACATGAAAAGGGGGCAGCCCTTATCATGTAACATTTATATATTTCTATGTATATCATAGTTTTGCGAGAGGTGTCGAATCGTCATTTTGTATTTGTTGCATCATCGAATGGAAAGACAATACACGTATGAAATATGGAATAGTTTTATTCCGTTAGGTACAATAATAAAAGTCCGTGACAGGTAACAAAACCTGATGAGTTCACAAGTACACCGCTGTGTTCGCATTCTAATTGACTTCAACTAGTTTCGCCCTCCTTAATTATACATGAACCATAGTCGCACGTTGAAGCCAATTCATGACGGTAGTAGATGTCAGTATCACGACATTCATCGTACAGGCATCATTTGCTACAAAGAAAATAGTCACCAAGTTTTGAATGATAAACTTCTCTATAGTTGAAACCAATTCTATTCAAACAGTTTTATTGACACAAAACATGACCCGAAAGGAGTTATGGGAGCAAGAATACAAAATAGGTTGAGTCAAGAGACATGGGTGTACAATAGTAGTTAGATTGATTTCAGCTATTTTCTTTTTATCTCGCCTCTCACCCAAGTCCTTGAGAGAGGCAAGAGAGGAAATATAATGTCTTGTTAACATGGCGTATGGCTGTTGATAAAATGCACAAAATAGTTTGCGTTCAAACGGAAGTTCACCTCCTATCCAACGGTGTCAAATGGCGTAGATATCACTACGTGAGCGCGAACATGCAAGTATATTTTTAGTGAATCAAATGTTGATGACTCTGCGAGTGAAAACATGCAAGTGCAAAAGAAAATAGATCGTAATTATGCAATTGCTACAATATGATTCCCTATTATCTATTAGAAGGGAGACCCGACGTTTCCCGGGATTTAATGATGATCAATGAATGTTTCATACTCCCATATTTTTTGTCATTGAAATCAGCGAAATTGCCTATTTCTCGAGCAAATCAAGATTGATTGCCTGCTCTAGTTTATGACCCATCACGGTGCACCGGGGGGAAGCTTCACATGCCGCCCTTGCAGTGACATAGTTCATAGTACATTGTAGTTTACATTGCACTGTAGAGAACCTACTGTTTATTTTATAAAATTATTTATATATATATATATAAAGGCTTGAATTAAAGTTTAAAATGCAAAAGTATCATGGTTCAATTGTGCTCTAAACAGAAACATTCATTTCGAACGCGCCCCTGTGATATCAAAGAATTTACTGTCAATTTTATATGCCTGGCCTTACTACGTGTGCGGTGATAATGGCTTAAATTAAAGTTTAAAATTAAAAATCAAGTATCATAGTGTAATTGTGCTTTAAGCAGGAACATTCATTTCGAACGCGCCCCTGGAATATCGAAGAACCTATTATTGATTTTATATGTCGGACCTTTTTGTTTATGCGGTAATAAAACTTCTCAAATGCACTTATGTTGTTAGGCTAAGTTGTTAACTTTGATCAAAATCGCTTGTTTCTTTTTTCATCGGATTATTTTGATTATCGATTATCGATACTTATCAGCGATATCCCGATACAAAACATCTTTAAGAGCATTACCAGGCAAATAAAGTACCTTCGTGTGAAATTTCATAAAAATCGTTCCAGCCGTTTTCGAGTCCATAGGAAACGAACTCACACATACACACAAAGTTCCTTTTTATAATTGTAGATTAGCAAGATATATTATTAAACTATACATTTAAAATCATAGAATTCCGTCAGTAATTTAATTTTTCATATATAAATGAATTTTGTCATCTATATATTAATACGATAGCATGTGTATTATTTTGTGTGTCACACTTTTTTTTTCTTCCCAGTGACTGTTGTTTAATTGTTATAACCTTCCAATTCTTGTAATAAATAATTTTACCAAGAATTCTTCTATAAGTTTTTGGTTTTCGATTATAGCTGAAAGAATTCAAGTTATATATATATAATTATTTCCACTGCCAGACAATATTGCAGCAAGAAAGAGCTACGAAAGCCAACAAACCAGAAGTCCAAGACTCGAGTTTCGCTCTCATAAGTTCACTCAGGATTCGAAACCCGAGCCTCTTGCATGCGAGGCAAGCACTCTACCAACTGAACAAACGCGCCGCACACAAGAAAGTCTTATTAACTATCATAGATCAAGCAAACCGCAAGGAAATCCGACAGTGGAATGCGCCTACCTTTGTTGTTGGCTTTAGTGGCTCTTGCTTGCCACAATATTGTCTTGCAGTGGAAATAATTATATATTCTCTCACACAGTCTGAAAATACTTATTGCTCGTTAGGATATGCTTGTCTTGATAACATCCCTAGTGAGTATAAACTCCTACTAGTGAGACATCGACTTGGATTAAGGCTGATTGCGATGATCACATCACTTGTTCGAGACGAAGGTAGGTGCAATGCTTGCTGCAATGTTTTCTGGCAGTGGAAATAATTATATATTGTCTCACACACTCTGAATATATATATATATATATATATATATATATATATATATATATATATATATATATATATATTCTTCATAAGTTTTGGTTTCGGTTTCGATTCATTCAAGACATATGGATATATTTTTTATTTTTGAAATCACTTTATAATATATAAGAATCGATAGAAAATTGACTATAATAATATATACGAAATCTGCATAAATCAAAATATCGTATTTAAGCGTACTTTACGACCGGGATAAGCCGGGCGTCCATGCTAGCTTAGATAAATAATTTTGCAGTTTAAACAAAAGCGCTACAATAATATCAGGGCGTCTCCATTTACGCTGAACATCCACAGAATGCCAACATTAATATATTACATATGAAAGAGTCTGCTGTGGAATTTCCACAGATCCCGCTAGTTTCTGATGATAAAAAACATCTCTCGTTGACTTTTTATTATATAAAAAAACACACACACCCAAAGCAATATATTCTAGAATGTTTGTTTATTGGGAACACATTTTTTAAATTGACACCATTAAGGAAATCAGATCGACTTGTCTAAAATAAAAATAAAGAATTGTTGTAGTTTTTGCTTTGTGGTAAAGCGTATGCGCGCTGATATGGGTCAAGATGGAGAAAGTAGTAACCTTAGTTGAAGTTAGTGTTCCTGATGATGCTGGCTTAAACACAACCGAGAGGGAGAAGATAACGAAATAATGTCTCATGTACGACATGAAATAAAACTGGAATGTTAGAAAGATCTTTATTATTATATTATTATAATTATAGGAGCAACCGGACTCATAAAGAAGAAAAATCAAAAACTACCTGGCGAATATACTCGGTGAACCAAGCGCAAAAGATATACAAACAATTGCACCTAAAGGGATGGTTAGAATCTCCGTTGAAATATCTGAAATAGAGGGTGAATGTCCGGCATCCGGTATGGTGCATTATCTTTATCAAAAACAAAATGATATATTTGTGCAATTGTATCTTATGCTGCAAATGAAACAAGTTTTGCATGTAGTATCACCTGCTATTAAAATCTTTCATCTCGGTAAACCTGTCGCAATTTTGCGACAGTCGCGCTAAGACTATTTATTTTCCTTTGGTAGAAGTATTACGTTACAAAGGTAAATTAGTTGAAATGCGAGCTTAATTAACTTACCAACAAACTTCTCCGACCATGGCATTTGTGCCCAGGCGCTTTCATCGAGCATGCCATCTATTACGATCTGTTCGCCGTGAAGGTACTCAGACACGTATGTTCGAGGCAAAGGAATATCACACGCCTCGGCAGCACATGCTTCAATAATGCTCTGTTCTAAGAATCTGAAAAAGAAATAAAAAAGCAATAAAATGTAATCTAAGTTTAACAGAAAAAAAGTCACGATAGCGAGTAAATGAAGTTCATTCTTCGGTGTCCAAATGAAAATGCTTACGTGCCAGCTTCCCTCGCCTCTCTATCGGGCGATGGGAAAGCTAAATATTACATTTCTCAACTCACACACAGAGACAATCGTAAGCATACGCACTCTGACACTAACGTATACATATCACTAAGGAAGTTTACCACACGCAACCGGATTCATGCATAATTAATAAAAGCAAATGACATTTTTGACCAATCAGAGGATTTTCTAAATTTTATTCGCAATAGCCATTTTGAGTCCACCTTTTTCAAATTTTTCATTCAATAAACAGTTGAACCAAAATCCAAGGTAAAATATAAGACCTGTCGAGCTTGGGGTTGATATCTCAACTCACGCATACACGCAGTAATAAGTATACGCACGCAGACACTACATAACGTACAGACAAACAGCTCACTAATTTTTCTCCTTATCGTCTGCATATCAAAAACAAATGTATAAACTTATTCATTGTAATACTTTCGACTTTTCGCATTGATCTTTCTTTTTACGATAAAAGCAAATAAACATTTACTTTTATTAATAACTTTTAATCAAATGTAATTTGTGCAATTGAGTGGGGAAGGTAATATGTAGAGAACTTGCACACCAAGTTCATGCATCAACGGCGTCACGCTAAAGAATGGGGAAGATTTCAGTATTCTGCAATAACCATCCAGAAACCATGAACGGCCAAGTCAGAGACGGTTGCAGCTTTAAACTGACGAGACTCCCATTAAACATGGTCGGAATGAGTCTCCTTGTTGCTTTGGTTTCTTGGAGGCTGGATAAAAAAAAAGTGCCGGTCAAGAATACGTTCTTGACAATCAGCTCGACAGGTGCGGGCCAGGAACTGGCTCAGTACCCGTCGGACTGAGGTACACCGTCTGGGTATCACCCAGGAGATTCACCCATCCAGGCCTTGCCACCCAGCTTTCAGGCGGAGTAAGTTCATTGCTTGCTGCCTGAGGCGCCCGACTGGGGGATGCCGACAGGGAAAGTCAGGCAGTTGTTGCTAGGCAAGTGCTCCTCCTTTAGAGGAGCTTGCTCGACACCCACTTTCTTGACCTTGTGTCAAGAAAGCATTTAAATATTTACTCTGTATCTATTTTTTTACATTACATTTTCACCCCAAACAAGGCACAGTGCCACTTTGATGTAAGGAGGCTACTATTAGGACATGAGTTGCAGGGATACAATGTAGGGAGTTGAGCAGCATGGTGTCTGTTCACATTGCACTTAAACAATCATACAATCATAAGCATATCAGTACAGTTGGAGAAGCAGGAAGCCGAAAGAGAATTCCAGAGTCTAGCAGTTCTGGAGAAGAAACTATTAGAGTAGAAGGCTTTCTTACATCTAGATATCTCTACTGTGTAGGGGTAGGACTTTGCTGATTGTCGGGTTTGACGAGTTATTTACGTCGAAGGGGCACATTGAAATTTTTGTGTACTAACAAGTCACCGGTTATCAAGGCCCATAGGCTACTCGAGTATAGGGGGGGGTTGATGAATTTGTCAGGAAGACACTGAAACTAAAACTTTAGGATTGGCAACAATGTTTGAGACTTGCCAGAAATTAAATTATTTTAGATAACGACGCAACAAAAAGTTGTAAACATTTGACTTGAAAACGGCCATGCTATAGTTAGCATGATGTTTTTATGAAACAGAAAGAGCGTTAAGTCATTTCTGTTTTTTGTATAAATTCGGGTCCGTACTGATTTGATCTAATGTTTCTGCAATTTTGAGATGAGAATTAATAATTTGTATTATTTGGGTTGTTCGGACAATTGTTTTCATTTTGGTTTTATTCTTGCGCTGTTTCGGTCGATATAAACTCCGACCTTTTCTAAGTGTATCTTAATGGTTGTTATTGGAGAATGATTAAAAAAAATTATACAAAAATAGAAATGGCTCGATACTCTTTCCGTTTCAAAATAAATACATAAATCACACATTTTGAATTCTAACGACTATGGTTCGTTGGAAACCTGAAACAGGTCGGATGTTACATCGGCCGAAACTTTAAGAGATGAAAACAGTAGTCCGAATAATCCAAATGATGCAAATTATCAATCCTCATCTAAAAATTCAGAAACAAGACAACTCTAATTGTTAATTTTATTTTATTTTTCAATCTTAACCCTAACTCTAATCCTTACACCCGTTTCACTGTTCTTTAATATTTGCGATTTTTAAAATTTAAACACTTGCGACGGATGAGACGACTAGTTAGTTCGAGTACAACTGTCGCAAAAAAAAAAAAAATGATGAAAATGCGTTCGTTATTAATGCGTTGTCCTTTATTATTATTATTATTATTATTATTATTATTATTATTATTATTATTATTTGTTATTATTTGTTATTATTATTATTATTATTATTATTATTATTTATTATTTATTATTATTTGTTATTATTATTATTTATTATTATTATTATTTGTTGTTATTATTATTATTTGTTATTATTATTATTTGTTATTATTATTCGTTAGTATTATTATTTGTTATTATTATTATTAGTTATTATTATCATTATTATTTGTTATTATTATTATTAGTTATTATTATCATTATTATTTGTTATTGTTGTTGTTGTTGTTGTTGTTGTTGTCCATTTATTCTTGTTGTTGCTCTTGTTTTTGTTTCCATTTGTAAGTCAGCCTATTTTTATGTTATTCGTATCACTGATAAGTTTTTCCCAATCATAGCTGATTCAAGCCTGACGCAACAGACAGGCCATAGAGAAGTGGAGAAAGTTTTCATTTGTCACAATTAGCGCCATGAATATGCAGTTCCTACAGTCATGTACCCAGAAAACGGAGCTATTAAACCTGACATAGTGATATGGGGCAAAAAGGAGAAAAAAGCAACTTTTCTTAAATAATATACCCGATGAACCAAATGTAAGCGAGATTCAAACAATTGCACTTAAAGGGAAGGTTATAATCTTTAAAAATGTCACTTGGTTGGAATGTATGAGATAGCAGGTGAATGTCTGGCATTCGATAGGATGATACATCCCCAACTAGACCAAAATTATAAGAAAATTAAATAAATAAAAATGTAATCTTCCCACCTCGTAACAAAACAATGTAGTTCATGTGTGTTAGTCTTCACATTAATTTTTTTTTACAAAGATATCACCACTTATCAAAGTCCGGAAGCCATTCAAGGATAAGGGTTAATGAGTGTACAGTAATCAATGAGAAAATGTCTTAGTAATCGTTAGTAATGGAAATTTGGTAAATTGGATTACTTAAGGGAATGGATCATCAAGAACTTGTTCACGTTGTGTTTGAAGACGACCATATTGTAGTCAGTTGAAAAGCAGAAAAACGGACCAGATTTCAACAGCGTGCAGTTCTAATAAAACAAGCTTTGTTTATGGAATCTACGTTTAGGTTTATGTACAGATAAATTGTGGGGAAAATTATTGATAGTCGTTTCAAGTAGACGGATGTTTACCGTGAATGTTACGGCAGGGGGCATAGATTAGAGCTCAGACGAGCACTTGCCATGAAAATAACGATAAAACAGAGACAGGCGCATGACGCCTCTTCTGTGGGAAAGAGGTTGCAGGGAAGAGAAAAGGGAATCCCCCATTACACTACGAAGTCTATTTTGAACTCTGTCAAGGCAGGATAAGCAACTTCTAGCAGATCCTGCTCAGATGTGGCAACAGTACTTCATCCTTGACTCTTATACAGGTAGAGAATTGCATCAGCAATTAGATATCTACTGGCTGGAGCGGTAGCAGAAGCCCACTATTTTTCCAGCAGCAATGGCAACGGATTTGGTGTACGTGTTCCATTTCAGATCAGGAGTAAATTCAGACTCAGAAGCTTGTCACATATACATAAGCTATACATAAAAAGTATGAATCTAGTTTTCCTTAATATTTTTGCAGTTTTCATTATTGTTAATTGTTGTATCTTCTCAGCCATCGTTCTGATTCCAATCTCTGCTGTTGCAATATTTTTGATTCATAATGGAGTAGAGATATATTTGCTGCCCACCTCAGCAAAATGTGGCACAAGGCTGGAAAGTGGGGATCCAGCAGGCTAACCTAAAGGAGGGGCATTCCAGCAATTGTAAAAATTGCCTGAGTAACCTCGAGTTATTTATTTAGGTAGGGACTCCTCAGGCGACAAGTAATTAACTTGCCTCACCGGAAAGCCCGGTGGCAAGGCCTGGGAGCGTGGACCTCCTAGGTAGTATCCAAGTTGTGTACCTCAATCCGACAGGTGCTGGGCCGGTTCCCGGCCCCTCACCTGTCAAGCTGAGTGTCAAGAATGGATCCTTAACGAGTACTCTAACCTGCCTCCCTGCAGCCAAAGCCGCTAGGAGACACATCCCATCATCCAGATTAATAATGGGGTAGTTATTTATTTGGTGTCCACCACACCAAAATGTGGCACAAGGCCGGAAGGTGGAGATAGGCAAGCTCCCCTAAAGGAGGGGCAAACCTGCAATTGTAAAAATTGCCTGAGTAACCCCGGTCGGAACGCCTCAGGCAGTAAGCAAATAACTTACTCCACCAGCAAGCCCGGTGCAAGGCCTGGGAGGGTGGACCTCCTAGGTATTACCCAGATGGCGTACCTCGGTTCGACAGGCGCTGGGCTGGTTACCGGCTCCTCACCTGTCGGGCTGAGTATCAAGAACGAATCCTTGACCAGTATGACGACCCTGTCTTCCTGCAGCCGAAGCTGCTAGGAGACACATCCCATCATCCAGATGAATAATGGGGTAGTTATTTATTTGGTGTCCACCACACCAAAATGTGGCACAAGGCCGGAAGGTGGAGATAGGCAAGCTCCCCTAAAGGAGGGGCAATCCTGAAATTGTAAAAATTGCCTGGGCACCCCCGTCGGCATTCCCCGGTAGGGGCGCCTCAGGCGACAAGCAATTAACTTGCCCCACCGGAAAGCCTTGTGGCAAGGCCTGGGAGTGAGGATCCAGCAAGCTTCCCTAAAGGAGAGGAGTGAGGATCCAGCAAGCTTCCCTAAAGGAGAGGGAATCCTGCAATTGTAAGAATTTTCTGAGTAACCCCGTCGGCATTCCCCAGTAGGGGCGTCTCAGGCAGTAAGCGATAGACTTACTCCACCGGAAAGCTCAGTGGCAAGGCCTGGGAAGGTGTACCTCCTAGGTATTACTCAGGCGGTGTACCTCAGTCCGACAAGTGCTGGGCCGATTCCTGGTCCCTCACCTGTCAAATGACGAATACTTGACGAGTACTTCTACCCTGTCTCCCTGCAGCCGAAGCTGCTGGGAGACACATCCCAACATCCAAGATGAATGATGGGATAATCATTTATTTGCTGCCCACCTCAGCAAAATGTGGCACAAAGCCGCAAAGTGGGGATCCAGCAAGCTTCCGTAAAGGAGGGGCACTCCTGCAATTGTAAAAATTGCCTGAGTAACCTTGTCGGCATTCCCCGGTAGGGGCGCCTCAGGCAGTAGGTGATAAACTTACTCCATCGGAAAGCCCAGTGGCAAGGCCTGGGAAGGTGGACCTCCTAGGTATTATCCAGGCGGCGTACCTCAGTCCGACAGGTGGTAGGCCGGTTCCCGGCCCCTCACCTGTCGAGCTATGTGTCAAGGACGGGTCCTTGACGAGTATTACTACCCTGTCTCCCGGCAGCCGAAGCCGCTAGGAGACACATCCCAACATCCAAGATGAATGGTGGGGTATGATCCCACACAGTCGGGCGATTCTATTTATAAAAGATGCTGCTAGGAACTGACGAATCGAATTAATTCACGTTCTGCTACCAACCAATCAGTAACCAGAATTGCTCCATAAATATTAAACCTTTTCTGTAGCAATTTCGCATGTTTTTTCCGTCTCGACACGGTAAGAATTTTTTGCTCTGTGGAACTGTCTACTGCAAACTAGTCACCTCTCAAGACTTGTGTGGAACAACGAACCATCGGAAACTGTTCTGTCTACTGCAAACCAGTCACCTCTCAGGATTTGTGTGGAACAACGCATTATTGGAAACTGGTTTGTCTACTGCAACCAGTCACCTCTCTGGACTTTGTAGAACAAGGAACCATCGGAAACTGTTCTGAAACTAAACATGGCTTACGCTTTTTTCAAAGGTTTTCGGTATTGTTCCTAGTACCTTTACTATTAGTGATGTTATCTTGACTTTTTTCCCCAAATCGCTTTGAGTTTCTGCCCAGTTCACTGTATTTGCACCGTTCCTCTGTCTCTTTGACCTTCATTCTGTGGTCTGCTGGAACTGCAAAATCTGCAATCTGGCAGGACTATACCTTCTTGTTAACTATTATGGTATCCGATCTTCTTGCTTGAATAGATTTATCCGTTTGTTTATCCTTGCCACATGAGATCTTGGGACTTTTATTTTACAGTACTGCTGCTGATTTGTGTTTATACCATTTGTATGGGCGTTCAAGATTCAATAGTCTGCATAATTGCCAGTGTATTGCCTTCCCCACTTGATCGTGTCCATTTTTATGTTCTTTTTGGGATAGTTTGCTGCATTCACTTATTATGCAGCTTATTGTTTTGTCTCTTTGTCCGTGGAGTCTATATTTGCTGTTTTCTTGGGTATTCTTGTTTTCTTGCTTTAGTGTGATTGGTTGTAATTGCGTTATCTTGTGCGGCTGTTATTAGGGATTCAGTTCCCTTTTTAGGTTTTCTTTTTGTAGTCGTTTCCAAGTGTTTTCGTTAGTCTCATCTTTTGTAATCCTTATGAATGTAGCTGTTTCTTTTCACATTTTTCTTTCATCGGCTTATTCCTCGTCTCTTTTTCTATTTTGTTTGTTTCTTTCGGTGTTCTACATTATGTATTTTTCTACTTATTTTATTGTGTTATTTACACACTCTTGAATACAAACCAGCCCCCTTTCTAAGTAAGATCCTTTGGATGTAGTGCATTGTCATGAGTTTCCTGGTTTTCTGGTCGAGATTTCTCAAGTTTTCTTTGGTCCAACTTATAAATGGTCCAGAGTATCTTACTAGTGACACTGCCCAGGTGGTTATTCCTTTAATTAATCTATATATAGCTTTATTATTATTATTATTATTATTATTATTATTATTATTATTATTATTATTATTATTATTAATAATAATAATAATAATAATAATAATAATAATAATAATAATAGGGACACCCGGCGTAGCCTCGCCATAAAGTATGCTTAAATATATTATAATTCTTATATATATGTAGTTGAGATTTAGAAGGCTAGCACAATGTGAGGAATTAAATATAGTCGTTGTTGGTAAAAGAAGATGAGAAAAAGTGGCGATTTACAAACCAACAAGTACATATATATATATATATATATATATATATATATATATATATATATATATATATTCAGTTGTATTAGGTAAAAATGTCTTACTTGTTACGTCTGCGACAATATCCATTATTAATTTCGGAAAAAAATTCACTTTTCAGATGGTGGACGTAACAGATCGATTCAAAGCATGCTAGTTGGTGGAGCGGAAGTTGGATAGCTGTGTGGAGCCTCCTGCAACTTACACTGCTTCGGCCTCACTCCCTCAGACATCCACAAACTCTTATTTATAATAGTAGACAACAGATACTTCATCTACCAACGCCAAACATACAGACAAATTACAGGACTGCCCATGGGTTCCAGCCTCTCACGAATACTGGTCATCTCATACATGGACAGATTCGAACGCCGAGCCCTCAACACATGCAACTCGGTCATATTCCTCTTGAGATATGTCGATGATGTCCTAATCCTCACATCATCACGCGCCGATGCTGAGGACATCTATGCTATATTCTCTGATACCGACCCACACATAGAATTCACCATCGAACACCCCAGCGATGACGGATCCCTATCACTCCTAGATTTCAACCTAAAAATATCAGATGAAGGGACCGTCATTACTAAATTCTACTGAAAGGCAGCCAGCCGAAGTATATTTTTACACTACAAGTCGGCCCTCCCTACTAAGGCCATTATCGGATATGCTAGGGATCATCCGCATCCAAAATAAAATGCTAGGATCATCCGCATCCAAAACAAGTGCAGCAAGCCAAAAGACAAGACAGAATGCACAAAACAGTTCCATAGTTCTTAGAGACAAACGGATACCCTAGCACTGTCATTAAACACCTCTGGAACACGAGAAAACGTGTAAGAAGCTTCCCAACCAATACTTGCTTCCTTAAAATGCCCCATCTTAGCGACAAGATCACAACGGCTATCCGCAGGGCTATCAGAAGAGAGGGTCTCAATATGCAACTAGCCAACTCTGGGCCATCCCTTAGACAGAAGTTCTCTAAATGCAGGCACAATGAGGACCCACCACCATGCACATTGGCCAATTGCCCCGTATACCCCACAACTATCTGCCACCGCACACACGTAGTATACAGACTAGAATGCTCTGCCTGCGGAAAATTCTACGTGGGCAGCACCACAAGACCCCTACACATAAGAATCAAGGAACACACACATACACAAGCATCATCATTCCGCAAACACCTCAACACCTGCAGAAACACTAATACATCTATTAAAGTCGATATCTTAACCACAGAACGCAATATTGGGAATCTTTGCATAAAAGAATCATTACTAATATCCAAATTACAGCCAGAACTCAACAACAGACTGGAGCTCGGATCTTCATTCATTATATAACTTTACATACGACTCCCACCAAAGACTTACCATTACAACCATAACCCATTAGAACAGGTACACCACTGCACACCGCCCACACCCCAACTCACAGTCCAGATAGGACCTTACTATAAGTCCCCTTCCATATAAATTATATATATATATAAAAATAAAAAATAAAAATAAAGAAATCTAATAAATAAGTAAAAAACAGCAGTATATATTAAAAACAAAAAAAATAATAAAAAAATAGATAACTGAAATAACATAAACCAATTTTAAAAAACCTTTGATTTAAGCTAACAACCTATAACACTAATAACAAACAAAAATAAATTAATAAACAATAACAATAAAGAATTAAATGAAAAAAAAATGTCCCATCTATTACCACTTATAATTCTATGGAAATAAATAAATTAGTAACTCTCAAGGAATGTCATCCCAGTGCCCCCTTCCCACCTATCTTCCTACTCCTGGCAACCTAAACACCCAGCAGCCGACTGGGAGCGCACCACTCGCACCCCACCTCCCCTCCTCTCTAACCGGACGCAGCCTACTTGCGACCTACGTGACCTAGATAAAACAAGACCTCCCACATATCAGCAGAAAAAAATGATAATAAAGACAACAAAATAGAGAACATACAAAATTAAAAAAAGCTTACGCTTAAGCAAAAAGTTATAAACTTAAAAAAAAATATATAAATAAATAAAATAAATAAAAATATAAAATGTTAATTACCTAATCAGACCATACATAAATCCTCCCCTCCTCACATTTGCTCCGAGGCCCCGTACAGCTATCCAACTTCCGCTCCACCATCTAGCATGCTTTGAATCGATCTGTTACGTCCACCATTTGAAAAGGGAATTTTTTTCCGAAATTAATAATGGATATTGTCGCAGACATAACAAGTAAGACATTTTTACCTAATACAACTGAATATATATATATATATATATATATATATATATATATATATATATGATTGCAACGTCTTGTCAGACGAGTGCCACTCCCTCAGACATTTAAAATCCATGAGCCCAAATGCCTGAGGGAGTATCTATACAAATATGATGTTACAGAGTCTTAGCTTTGTACGACAGCTAAGTCTCTCTCTCGGTCCAGCAACAAGCAAGAGCAAGATAGCCAGCAACAAATTAAACTGCAGACCAGCTTAATGCGGGTAATGGTCTTCCGCTTTATGGTTTTTTAAATCAGAGATTTGCTTCTCCTAGAAAGGTTGCCTTCACCACGGCTTACGGGAGCCCTCTCCACCCCAATACACACACACACACACACACACACACACACACACACACACACACACACACACACACACACACACAAATATATACTTGTTGATTTGTAAATCGCCACTGATTCTCGTCTTCTTTTACCAACAATGACTATATTTCATTCCTCGCATTGTGCTAATCTTCTAAATCTCTACTACATACCTATCCCACACAATGATTCAAGCAAACTACATATCAATCCTATATATATATATATATATATATATATATATATATATAATTTGAGTCCCTTCAGCCATAATCGAAATCGAAACCAAAACTTATGAAGAATTCAGTGCCATCAGTTATAATCGAAACCGAAACCAAAACTTATGAAGAATTCTTAGTAAAATTATTTATTACAATAAATGGAATTAAACGACTCGGATGTAAGCGTAACACAGAAAATAAATAAATAACACACACGCTGTCGTTTTAATATATATATTATTATTATGGTAACAAGCTATGGTACATTACTACGTAAAATCCGTTACGCCAAAGGTTCTTTTACTTAAGACTTTTACCCTGTCATGCCTGACAAAACGAGAACACGCTATCTCCGTGGATTAAATAAAGGGGTCCGTTCGAAAATCCGTACAGAAAGATGGCCGAGTTCGACAAGATACACCCGAAGAAAGTCGGTGGTTGCATCGGCCGAAACATTGTGAGAATAACATATTAAGACGAGAACAATACTCTAAATTATACAAATGATCAATCCTCAGCTAAAGAAAATTGAAAACATGAGTTAGCGTTTACGTCATTTCCGGAAATAACCGATACAATTATTCGAAAACTGTCGATATCGGCGTTCCTAATCTGGACAAGCCCATCTCCGCATAAATAAATAAATAAACAAAGAAGAAAAAAGAAAGAAAAAGAAAGAAATTTTTTTTTTTTTTCGAAAACCGTGTATTGTAAGAAGATAAAAAAAATATCGTGTTTACCTTTGTACCTGGGGCAAGTGGCTTCCGTAGCCAATGTCGCAAGCCCGTTGGTCTTTTCGAAGGAGTAATGTTTCGGCAGATGCCTGAATAAAATAACCGATTACAACACCAAATCCAAGAGACAAGGCAAAGACGACCAGGGCGAGAATGGCATATACACGTGGAGCTGTAGACATGATGATGGCAAATACCGATATTGAGACAAAACAAACAAAAGAAAAGCGATGTGGGTGGACACCACGTGACGTATACCTCATTCTCTGAGGGGGAGGAAAAGGGAGAGAGAGTGGGGCTGAAAGGGTCTGCGTGAAAGACAATTTAAAAAAAAAGTATGGAAACAGAGGCAAAATAAATGAAGAGGACAAAAATAAATGAAGGAGAAAGTGAAAGACAGGAAGAAAATGGGGAAGAAAGAACGCATACTGATTTCAAGATAAGATGTGCCCAACCTTTGGTGTTGTCTATTTCAAACTGAGACGTGACATTCTTGTAAGAGCGCATCTAAAAACGGTAACGGAAATGGAAAAGAAGGAAAGAGTGAGAAGTAAAATGGTGCATCAGATGTAAAGCAAATAACAGACTTTTAGAATGAAATGTTAACACGATGTTGATCTCTGTGCGTTTATATAAAGGAAGGAGATTTCGCAGATTATATGAAAAATATCTTTTTTTTTTCATCCATTTTGTTTTATTTTTGCTTCCCATCTCTCCCTTCTTTCTTATTTCGCTTCCTTTTCTTTCTTTCTTTCCTATTACAGCTATCTATCTATCTATCTATCTATCTATCTATCTATCTATCTATCTATCTATCTTGCAAGACCAAAAAAAAAAAAAGTGTCCATTGAAGGGAAACTGTAAAGCTGGATCCCTTGTTTATAAAGCTATAGTAGCGGACCAATCTACAAATATACCTGAAAAATACATCGGAATGACACAAGGTTCATTTAAGCAAAGATATTATGCACATATGAGCTCCTTTAGACAAGAATAAAAAAAGCCTTAGCAACCCGCGTGTGGGAGCTTAAAGAAAAGGCTGCACCTTTTACCATCAAATGGAGAAAAATCGAACATAAACCAGCATACGTCCTAGAATTAAATCAATGCTCACTTTGTAATGCGGAAAAATACCAGAAATAAGATGTTTAAATGTGAGGAGTGAATCTTTGAAAAATTGTATACACAGAAGGAAAGCACGCCTTATAAACTGAGACAATATAAAAAGACAAAACCTAAATTACAAAAAAAAAAAAAAAATAAAATAAATAAATAAATAAATAAATAAAATAAATAAAAATACCCTTTTATTTAAATTTTAAATTCTAATTTTGAGTTTTTAGTGTTGTAAATCTGGATTTAAATTGTATTTTTATTTTTTTAAAATCATATTTTATAAAATGTATCTTACAATTCATTTCGATTTAAAACCATTAGGAAAAAGGAATACAATAGTATTGAGGTTATTATAGTAGAAAAATCCTCTAGGCTATATAAGTATTCCCCCCAACCTTGAAATGTTTAAAATTGTTAAATGCATTTGTATATAATCAAAAGAAAATTTAAATTGATATTAAGATAAATTTTAAATTTTAAATTTAGAAAGTTAATTTTAAAATTAATTTAAAATCAATTTTGAAGTTAATATTAAAGGTATTATTTAAAAAAATCTTAATTGAAATTAGATTTTTAATTTAATAAAATTGCCCCATCCGATAAATAAGTGGGATTATTTCACAAAACGAGAGTTAAGCGTGAACTCGTGATATATATATATATATATATATATATATATATATATATATATATATATATATATATATATATATGTTCCACTTCCGGTTATAAAAGAGATGAGTAGAGTATTAGCTTGATATGGGTATTTAAAACAGTGCCTAATTATCAGGTTTGAAACCGACGGTACTAATGACTTGATGACTTATCTTATCTAAACTTTATGTAAGCGAAACATGAATAATACGCTCTTATTTTCGTAATTTTTCTTATAATAGAGCACTCTGCTGTGTGTGCGTGTTTCCTATTCCATACTTTTTTTTGCATAGGCATCACCACTTATCAAGGCCAAGAGGCCACTCGAGGATAAGGGTTAAAGAGTGTACAGTAGAATTGGACAACATAGTAATCGTTAGTAATGGCAATTCGGTAAATTTGTTAACAAGTGGGACGGCTCACCAAGAACTTGTTTATGTTGGACTTGAAGACAACCACCAGTCAGCTAGAAAGCAGGAAAACGGAAGACAATTCCACAGGCGTGCAGTTCTAAGAAAGAAGCTTTGTTCATGGAATCTATGTTTAGGTTTAGGCACAGATAACGAGTGGGGGGAATTATTGATAGTGTTTTCAGCTAGACGGGTGTTTCTTGTGAAAGTTTGGCGAGGGGGGAACCATAGACTGCAGCTCAGTCGAACACTTTCCATGAAAATAACGATAAAGCAGAGACAAACTCGCAACATCTCTTCTGTGAGATAGAGGTTGTAGCTACATTCGCAACTACATTCGATTTAATTTCTTAAATCATGATCAATCGGAATCTTACCGTGTTTTCATTCATTTTATTTTAGTACGAAGGTCATTCCAAAAGTAAGGATTTTTAACTGATAAAAGTTGACGTACTACGAAGACGGGAGTACTACCATTAAAGCGAGTGAGTGTTTTCATTATTTTGTTTTTAATTTTATCGGCCAGTATTTACCAACTGCGAAATAAGCATATAAAGTGAATATTGGTAAATAGTACATATTCATATAGAGAAGGTATTTAAATATAGTGAGTATAATTAGTATTTATATATAGTGAGTATAATTAGTATTTATATATAGTGAGTATTTATATATTGTATATATTTATATACAGTAAGTATTTATATATGGTAAGTATTTATGTATAGTGAGTATTTACGATATATGTACATGGCAAGTATTTATATAAAGTAAGCATTTATATATGGTAAGTATTTATGTACATGGCAAGTATTTATATTAAGTAAGCATTTATATATGGTAAGTATTTATGTACATGGTAAGTATTTATATAAAGTAAGCATTTATATAAGGTAAGTATTTATGTACATGGCAAGTATTTATATAAAGTAAGCATTTATATAAGGTAAGTATTTATGTACATGGAAAGTATTTATATAAAGTAAGCATTTATATATGGTAAGTATTTATATAAAGTAAGCATTTATATGAGGTAAGTATTTATGTACATGGCAAGTATTTATATAAACTAAGCATTTATACAAGGTAAGTATTTATGTACATGGCAAGTATTTATATAAAGTAAGTATTTATATAAGGTAAGTATTTATGTACATGGCAAGTATTTATATAAAGTAAGCATTTATATAAGGTAAGTATTTATGTACATGGCAAGTATTTATATAAAGTAAGCATTTATATAAGGTAAGTATTTATGTACATGGCAAGTACTTATATAAAGTAAGTATTTATATAAGGTAAGTATTTATGTACATGGCAAGTATTTATATTAAGTAAGTATTTATACAAGGTAAGTATTTATGTACATGGCAAGTATTTATATAAAGTAAGTACTTATATAAGGTAAGTATTTATGTACATGGCAAGTATTTATATAAAGTAACCATTTATATAAGGTAAGTATTTATGTACATGGCAAGTATTTATATAAAGTAAGTATTTATATAAGGTAAGTATTTATGTACATGGCAGGTATTTATATAAAGTAAGCATTTATATTAGGTAAGTATTTATGTACATGGCAAGTATTTATATAAAGTAAGCATTTATATAAGGTAAGTATTTATGTACATGGCAAGTATTTATATAAAGTAAGCATTTATATATGGAAAGTATTTATGTATAGTGAGTATTTACGATATATGTACATGGTAAGTATTTATATAAAGTAAGCATTTATATATGGTAAGTATTTATGTACATGGCAAGTATTTATAAAAAGTAAGCATTTATATAAGGTAAGTATTTATGTACATGGCAAGTATTTATATAACGTAAGCATTTATATAAGGTAAGTATTTATGTACATGGCAAGTATTTATATAAAGTAAGCATTTATATAAGGTACGTATTTATGTACATCGTAAGTATTTATATAAAGTAAGCATTTATATAAGGTAAGTATTTATGTACGTGGCAAGTATTTATATAAAGTAAGTATTTATATAAGGTAAGTATTTATGTACATGGCAAGTATTTATATAAAGTAAGTATTTATATAAAGTAAGTATTTATGTATATGGCAAATATTTATATAAAGTAAGTATTTATATAAGGTAAGTACTTATGTACATGGCAAGTATTTATATAAAGTAAGCATTTATATAAAGTAGGTATTTATGTACATGACAAGTATTTATATAAAGTAAGCATTTATATAAGGTAAGTATTTATGCACATGGAAAGTATTTATATAAAGTAAGCATTTTTATAAGGTAAGTATTTATGCACATGGCAAGTATTTATATAACGTAAGCATTTATATATGGTAAGTATTTATGTACATGGCAAGTATTTATATAAAGTAAGCATTTATATAAGGTACGTATTTATGTACATCGTAAGTATTTATATAAAGTAAGCATTTATATAAGGTAAGTATTTATGTACGTGGCAAGTATTTATATAAAGTACGCATTTATATATGGTAAGTATTTATGTATAGTGAGTATTTACGATATATGTACATTGTAAGTATTTATATAAAGTAAGCATTTATATAAGGTAAGTATTTATGTACGTGGCAAGTATTTATATAAAGTAAGCATTTATATAAGGTAAGTATTTATGTACGTGGCAAGTATTTATATAAAGTCAGTATTTATATAAAGTAAGTATTTATGTACATGGCAAGTATTTATAAAAGTAAGCATTTATATGAGGTAAGTATTTATGTACATGGCAAGTATTTATATAAAGTAAGCATTTATATAAGGTAAGTATTTATGTACATTGCAAGTATTTATATAAAGTAAGTATTTATATTAAGTAAGTATTTATGTACATGGCAAGTATTTATATAAAGTAAGCATTTATATATGGTAAGTATTTATGTACATGGTAAGTATTTATATAAAGTAAGCATTTATATAAGGAAGTTTTTATGGACATGGCAAGTATTTATATAAAGTAAGCATTTATATAAGGTAAGTATTTATGTACATAGCAAGTATTTATATAAAGTAAGCATTTATACAAGGTAAGTATTTATGTACATGGCAAGTATTTATATAAAGTAAGCATTTATATACGGTAAGTATTTATATAAAGTAAGCATTTATATAAGGTAAGTATTTATGTACATGGCAAGTATTTATATAAAGTAAGCATTTATATAAGGTAAGTATTTATGGACATGGCAAGTATTTATATGAAGTAAGCATTTATATAAGGTATGTATTTATGTACATCGTAAGTATTTATATAAAGTAAGCATTTATACAAGGTAAGTATTTATGTACATGGCAAGTATTTATATAAAGTAAGCATTTATATATGGTAAGTATTTATAAAAAGTAAGCATTTATATAAGGTAAGTATTTATGTACATGGCAAGTATTTATATAAAGTAAGCATTTATATAAGGTAAGTATTTATGTACATTGCAAGTATTTATATAAAGTAAGTATTTATATAAAGTAAGTATTTATGTACATGGCAAGTATTTATATAAAGTAAGCATTTATATATGGTAAGTATTTATGTACATGGTAAGTATTTATATAAAGTAAGCATTTATATAAGGTAAGTATTTATGTACATGGCAAGTATTTATATAAAGGAAGCATTTATATAAGGTAAGTATTTATGTACGTGGCAAGTATTTATATAAAGTAAGCATTTATATAAGGTAAGTATTTATGTACGTGGCAAGTATTTATATAAAGTCAGTATTTATATAAAGTAAGTATTTATGTACATGGCAAGTATTTATATAAAGTAAGCATTTATATGAGGTAAGTATTTATGTACATGGCAAGTATTTATATAAAGTAAGCATTTATATAAGGTAAGTATTTATGTACATTGCAAGTATTTATATAAAGTAGGTATTTATATTAAGTAAGTATTTATGTACATGGCAAGTATTTATATAAAGTAAGCATTTATATATGGTAAGTATTTATGTACATGGTAAGTATTTATATAAAGTAAGCATTTATATAAGGTAAGTATTTATGGACATGGCAAGTATTTATATAAAGTAAGCATTTATATAAGGTAAGTATTTATGTACATAGAAAGTATTTATATAAAGTAAGCATTTATACAAGGTAAGTATTTATGTACATGGCAAGTATTTATATAAAGTAAGCATTTATATACGGTAAGTATTTATATAAAGTAAGCATTTATATAAGGTAAGTATTTATGTACATGGCAAGTATTTATATAAAGTAAGCATTTATATAAGGTAAGTATTTATGGACATGGCAAGTATTTATATGAAGTAAGCATTTATATATGGTAAGTATTTATAAAAAGTAAGCATTTATATAAGGTAAGTATTTATGTACATGGCAAGTATTTATATAAAGTAAGCATTTATATAAGGTAAGTATTTATGTACATTGCAAGTATTTATATAAAGTAAGTATTTATATAAAGTAAGTATTTATGTACATGGCAAGTATTTATATAAAGTAAGCATTTATATATGGTAAGTATTTATGTACATGGTAAGTATTTATATAAAGTAAGCATTTATATAAGGTAAGTATTTATGTACATGGCAAGTATTTATATAAAGGAAGCATTTATATAAGGTAAGTATTTATGTACATGGCAAGTATTTATATAAAATAAGCATTTATACAAGGTAAGTATTTATGTACATGGCAAGTATTTATATAAAGTAAGCATTTATATAAGGTAAGTATTTATGTACATGGCAAGTATTTATATAAAGTAAGTATTTATATATGGTAAGTAGTTATGTACATGGCAAGTATTTATATAAAGTAAGCATTTATATAAGGTAAGTATTTATGTACATGGCAAGTATTTATATAAAGTAAGTATTTATATAAGGTAAGTATTTATGTACATGGCAAGTATTTATATAAAGTAACCATTTATATAAGGTAAGTATTTATGTACATGGCAAGTATTTATATAAAGTAAGCATTTATATAAGGTAAGTATTTATGTACATGGCAGGTATTTATATAAAGTAAGACTTTATATTAGGTAAGTATTTATGTTCATGGCAAGTATTTATATAAAGTAAGCATTTATATAAGGTAAGTATTTATGCACATGGCAAGTATTTATATAAAGTAAGCATTTTTATATGGAAAGTATTTATGTATAGTGAGTATTTACGATACATGTACATAGTAAGTATTTATATAAAGTAAGCATTTATATAAGGTAAGTATTTATGTACATGGCAAGTATTTATATAAAGTAAGCATTTTTATAAGGTAAGTATTTATGTACATGGCAAGTATTTATATAACGTAAGCATTTATATATGGTACGTATTTATGTACATGGCAAGTATTTATATAAAGTAAGCATTTATATAAGGTATGTATTTATGTACATCGTAAGTATTTATATAAAGTAAGTATTTATATAAGGTAAGTATTTATGTACGTGGCAAATATTTATATAAAGTAAGTATTTCTATAAGGTAAGTATTTATGTACATGGCAAGTATTTATATAAAGTAAGTATTTATATAAAGTAAGTATTTATTATATGGCAAATATTTATATAAAGTAAGTATTTATATAAGGTAAGTATTTATGTTCATGGCAAGTATTTATATAAAGTAAGCATTTATATAAGGTAAGTATTTATGTACATGACAAATATTTATATAAAGTAAGCATTTATATAAGGTAAGTATTTATGTACATGACAAGTATTTATATAAAGTAAGCATTTATATATGGTAAGTATTTATGTATAGTGAGTATTTACGATATATGTACATCGTAAGTATTTATATAAAGTAAGCATTTATATAAGGTAAGTATTTATGTACGTGGCAAGTATTTATATAAAGTAAGTATTTATATAAGGTAAGTATTTATGTACATGGCAAGTATTTATATAAAGTAAGCATTTATATAAGGTAAGTATTTATGTACATGGCAAGTATTTATATAAAGTAAGCATTTATATAAGGTAAGTATTTATGTATATGGCAAGTATTTATATAAAGTAAGTATTTATATAAAATAAGTATTTATGTACATGGCAAGTATTTATATAAAGTAAGCATTTATATATGGTAAGTATTTATGTATAGTGAGTATTTACGATATATGTACATGGTAAGTATTTATATAAAGTAAGCATTTATATATGGTAAGTATTTATGTAGGTGGCAAGTATTTATATAAAGTAAGCATTTATATAAGGTAAGTATTTATGTACATGGCAAGTAGTTATATAAAGTAAGTATTTATATTAAGTAAGTAGTTATGTATATGGCAAATATTTATATAATGTAAGTATTTATATAAGGTACGTATTTATGTACATGGCAAGTATTTATATAAAGTAAGTATTTATATAAATAAGTATTTATATAAAGGAATTATTTATGTATAGTGAGAGGATTTTGTATGAGAACGTAATAACATACAGAATCTTTAAGAACATCCCTAACGGCTATTTTTTTTTTTTTTTTGCATTTTCACCCCAAACAATGCACATTGCCACTTTGATGTAGGGGGTTACTCTTAGGGACATAAGCTGCAGGAGTACTATGTACGGAGTTTGCCAGCAAGATGTCTGTGCACATTACACTTGAACTTCTGCATGTCAATACAGTTGAAAAACAAGGACCCGGAAGGGAGTTCCAAAGTGTAGCAGTTCTGGGGAAGAAACTACTGGAGTTGAAAGGTCTCTTACATTTAGGGATCTCTACCGTTTAGGGGTGGGATTTAGCTGTTAGTCATATTTGTCGGGGGTATTTACGTCGAGGGGGTACAAGTGCTTGCAGTTCGTCGCAGCATTCATCATTCGTCAGTGTTAATTACAAAGCTAGATACTTAACAGGTGCATGGATGTTTTCGTAATGAATGTTATCTAGTTTTAATGTGCATGGAATTTCGAATGGAACACTTTATTTAATTCACAGGGTAGTATGCTCTCGTTCTGTCAGTCATGACTGGATAGAAATCCTAAGTAATCCGCAATTATATTTTCAGTCGCCGACATTGAGAATTGAACATTCAACCTTCCGAAGGACGTCATTCTTACCATTAAATTGTTCCAAGTACTCTAACTACTGCGGCACGGGTCCTTGCAGACAATTCTAATATGAATTTTAGAAGCCTTAAATCGTCTACTCTAATGGGACAAAGTAAAAATTATAGACAGAGAAGAACGGTGGAAAGTAAGACGACTCAAACAAACAGCGCATATGTTGGGTGACGACCAATTAGTAAGTTCGACAAAAAGCTTCCCGAATCGGACAAAACGCTGTGAAAATTACACTCAGAATGAGAACAGTAGTCCGAAGAATGCAAATAACACGTTAGTACAGTCACTGAAGCAGGAAATATGAAGGGAATCCGAAGGTCTAGCAGTCCGAGGGAACAAACTATTAAAGTGAAGGGATTTGAGACAATGACAGATCTTAACAGTGAAGGAATGGAATTTTTCTGTTTGTTTGCTTAGTCGGGCGTGTGTACGTTGAGGGAGCACAAGTGCCATGAGATCATCAGAGCGCATTTCATTATATAACAAGCAGATTTTACGAAATTCGAAAGATGCGAAAAAAAAAAGTAAAGACACAGACGACACTAAAGTACACAAATGTTAAACCCGGTTACGGATTAGCTTAGAGTTAGGATTAGGATTAGTTTAGACTTAGGGTTAAATTTCTTAGTTCTTGCCTCCCAAACATAAATGAAGTTTTAATAAAACTTCATAAAAAATTTGATTAATTTATTAATTTGAAAAAATTATGAAGGCCATTCTTAATACGGAAGGGGGGGTACTTGACCTTAACTATAACTAAACCATTGAAAACATTGCTTTCTTCTGGGCAAGCAAGAAAAAGTTTTCGTTAATTATATTCTTTAAAGAAAAACAAACAGTTTTCTGTTTTATTTATTCATTTATTTATTTAATTTTTCTATTTATTTATTTAATTTATTTAATTAATTTATTTATTTATTAATTTAATTTATTTATTTATTTATTTAATTAATTAATTTATTTATTTATTGCGCAGTCGATAGAGGCGTTAGATCTCTACGGTTTCAGGTGAGCATTTTCTGAAGACAGCGGTTTCAATCCTTCTCAAAGAAGGCCAGATGATTAGTTGCCAAAAACGTGGTGAGAAAACAACAACTATGGAAGGCAGTAATTATTGAGGATACAGTTGCAATCCTACAGTTCCTATCCCGTCGCGGTTAACCACCCGAAGAAGGCCAGAGGAATAGTTGGTCGAAACGTTGTGAAACAGCAACAACTATGAAGATGAGGATAAAAAAAATAAATAAAAATTCTCTGTTTGTTGAGCTTTTATGTCAATACCTGTAACTAACTCAAGGTTCTCCGTCAGTACTCGGGACTGGCACCGTAAGTACTGAAACCCTCTGGATAGTCATTTATTACAAGTACCTTCGTTCATATTTACTTAATGTTGAAAACTATTTATTTATAGTCAAATCTAAGCAGGTGGATTTTAAAGCTGAACTATTGACTCGAGTCAGGTTTATTGAGATGTTTTAGTCCGAACGTGACACGGGAAGATGACAGGCACTGCACTGTACATATCAAAAGACACCTGTCGAAGGGAGATAGTCATAACTTGAGGATATTACAGATTTTGCAAGTACGTTAATCTACTGACTAAAGGTTGTATACTCTACTCATGCTTCCAGCATAAAATGGTTGCATCATTCTACCGCTCTAGAAAATACCTGACTTCTGATGCAATCTTCTACCTGTATAAGAGTCAGCTATGTCATAAGATGGAGCACTGTTATCACACCTGGAGCATTTTCGTTGTCTTTAAAATCGATTCCGAAATCTGTTTCTGACAGTTCTTTTTTTTTTTTTTTGCTGAAAAGACGTTGCTAGTCTCTACTCTGCTCTATCGTTATTTTTTTAAGGTGCTCGGCCGAGCTCTAATCTCTGGTTCTTCTTTGCAAGAAATCCACAACAAGAAGAAGTCATTTTCTTCCATTACGTAACCGATTTTCTTTCTCCATGTGTCTAAAATTAAACGGAACTTCCACGAACAAAGTTTCTTTCAAAGATTCACCCGTACATGGAACGTAATTCCGCATGGCTGTTTGCCATGGTCGTGTTCAAGTCCAATGTTAACAAATCAAGTAAGGCGGGATTTTCTAAAAACAGAACTTCTTCGCAAGAACACATTGGCACAAGAATGCTTTGCTGCAGATTATGTAACATAGCACGGACGCGCGTATGTAAATGCATGCGAAATGACGTCACTGATAGGGGGAAATAAAGAGATCATATTAGAGACGGGGATCACCAGAGGCGTTGATGACGCTCGAAAAGACGATCACGTGAGGGATGCCACAGCAGTAGCTAGAGAATCAGGAAATAAATGTTGTACAACAAAAAAGGGAGTTGAAATTCTTTTTTATTCTTTGCGACTGAGGCTATAACGTGTTGGTTCCTGGACAGCGTTACAGATTACAACATGGTCGTTTTCGATTTCAATATCAAAGATTCCTGTTGTAAACCGTCCGCACAATCAATCGGAGCTTAATCTATTCTGTCAAACTTTCCTAGTCATCTTATAAGTTTCATCATTTCTCAACTAACAATTGTTTCATCATATTAACCCTAATCCTTGAGTAGCTTCTGTTCTGGATACGTGGTGATACATTAGTAAAATAAAAATCAAAGTGAAACTAAATATTATACGACCGTTTGAGGTAGTTATTGAATAAAAAAAAAAGCCTCAATTATTCACTAAAACATTTCTACACATAAATAAATATACAATAAGAGTTGCTGAAATAAGAACGGATATCCTGAAGATTCGTACGATCATTCAGCTTACGCGTTTAATGATGAACTTATTATTTCGAACTTAAGAGTGGCAAACTGATAAACCGACAGAGTCTCTTGTAGAAGATACTTGAGCGCATTTAAATAAAAAATATTTTTCTTTCCAGTAATAAAATACGAAAATTTTCCAATGAATGTATTTCTAATCAGGCGGTTGCTAAAAGAATAAACGTACCGTAAATTCTTACAAAATTCATCCCACTGTAGTTAATTCTTTTCTTACACAATCAATATTCAGTGTATACCATTTTAGTGGCGTGCAAGCAACTCTATAAGCCATTCTGTCGGTCCGTCAGCCGGTCGGTCGGCCTGTCGGTCGGTCTGTCCGTAAAACTTCTGTGCTTAGCCTTTTTGGTTAAGATCAAAGGTCTGTTGTTAACAGATGCTGTTCTTTGCTTTTTTCTTTGTGGCCAAGACTTTTTTTTCCCCGCCCTCGATACAAATGAATTATCGTATCATCATTGTTATCTTTTTTGTTTTTACATGGAAATAAAAAATGTTTTAAACAATTGGGTGCCAAGTAGGACGTCCTCAAGTACGAAAGGGCGAATGCGCTATTATGGTGAAAGAAGATTCTAGCTAAGAGAAACTTTTGTTTAGTTCTAGAGTGACAAGGATGACCAACGACCCCTCATCCTCCCCTCCCTTTTGAGTTGGCCTTGTACCTAAGTTTTTTGTTCATGTTCTTTTTTTGCCTGAATAAAAGATTTAATATCTCAAAGTGTAGTATCTGTTCTGATACATACACCACGCGAGGCAGTGCTGTTTTGGCGACACATTCTCGTGCCCGGAACACTTGACGAGCTTGTTGGTTAGTGTTCTGTCTGCACCCCCATTTTGTCTGTCTTTCTCTGCTCTCCCCTCCCCTTACGGGGGGGGGGTCCGAGCTGATAATTTACGACCTTCCCGCGAGGGAGGGTCGGAAACACTTTCTCTTTTCCCTCCACTAACTTCCCACTCCCTCTCTCAGTTCTATCTCCCTTCTTGCCGCCTTTTGGCGCCACTTCTTTTTGGCGCCAAAGTCGGCTCCCCAATTTGGACGCCGACTCCACGTCACTCTTTTCAATGATTTTTAAAAGAAGAGGGAACCAAAACGGACACCCCCAGCCCGGGGGCCACCAATATGGATACCCTCAGCCAGGGGCCACCAATATGGATACCCCCAGTCAGGGGCTACTGCTCCCCAAGAGAACGATTCCTCAACAGGAGGAGCAAAAACAACGTACCGCCCGGATATGACAGCATTGGACGCTCCCCAGGAGAGGGCAAATTTACCAACAGCTTCCCCCTGAGGGCGACTCCCCCAAAGGGGAGCAAAACCAAAATCGGTCGTAGCATCTCACTCCGACCACAAAAAGGAGGAGGTGCCAGGCCAAAAGGACAATAAAGGGGACAGCGCTCCCCAGGAGGGCTGCTCCCCCAAGAGGGGAGCAGATCAAGAAAATGAGGGTGCATACCGCCTGGACCTCACAAACGAGGAAGGGGCAGATGGTCTCAAAGCAAACAAAAAAGATCATGCTCCCCAAGAGGCCGCAAACTTAACATCCCGGTACTATACTTGTACCAGAGGAGCTTTGCTGTGTATGACATCCTCCTACCCACCAAGGACGATGCAGAGAGACTCTCCCTTTAAGAAATAAAGCATGGGAGAGTCAAACTAAGGACTCGGGTGCAGGTATTTAATGTGCCAACCCATATACATGCGGAACTGTTAGGAGGCCTCTTCAGCCAGTACGGTGAGGTGGAACAGGTGACCACAGTATGGTTAAAAACTGGGACTCACCTGGGCTGCTACACAATAGCAATGAGGCTGAAGAGGGAGGGTGTTCGGGCGATACCAGTGCTACTGACATACAAGGACACCATCATAACGGTAGTGGTGGAGGGCCGTCGTCCGTACTGCTGGTTCTGCCAAAAGCAGGGCCACATGGCTAGGAGCTGCCCCCAAAGGGTAACCCCTAATCAAACGACCCAAAAGGCGATCACACCCCTTGAGATAGCGCCCGCACCAACACAGGCGGCACCAATCCCTGCAACCGCGGCACCAACCCCAGCTCCAAGGAAAACCCAAACCACCCAGGAGGCCAAGGGGGAGGAATGGAACACGGTAGTGAGGCAAAAACGGAAGCACATAATCCCTTCCGCCACTGTCCCACCACCAGCCCCAAAATTGAGGCAGTAGCCTCTGCAAATGCAGCAACAACAACAGCCACCGCAGCTGATGCCGTGGAAACAGCTTCAGCAACAACAACTACTGCAGCAGCAAAAGCAAGTGCAGCAGAAGTAGCAGCAGCAACGACACCAGCGAGGGAAGCAGCAACAAAAACAGCTGCAGCAGCAACTAGAGGAGCAGACACAACCAACGGTCTCCATACCAATCGAGACAGGGATCAAGCGAAGAAAAGACTGCTCCTCTGAGGATGAATCTGCAAGTGAGAGGGAGAAGAACTCAACCTCACCTCTCCCTGGTTCATGCGAAAGACTAAAAAAGAAAAACAAAAGAAGAAAAGGGGAAGAAAAGGTGCCCCCCACTCCCTGTGAACATACACGACCCCTAACAACAAAATCCACTTCTACCCCCACATGAGATACTGCACCAACACGAGACACCGCACCAACACCAGACACCACAACAATAACAAACATGGCACCAACACCAGACATCACACCAACACCAACACCAGGCACAACACAAACACCCGTCCCCACACCAATGCAAACTGAGCCACCACCCCAAAAAGAAAAGGAAAAGAATGAACCGAGGGAGGGAAGAGACTCCTCTGCCTCTGGCAGACCAACAAAATTAAAAGCCCTTGCCCCCGAGGAACTATGTTATGTAGACCCTCTATCTGTGGCAACAGACATTTACCATCGGCAGAGGAAAAACTTAAAACCTCTGCTCGATTACAAACAGATAGAGGGGAAAGATGTAAATATCCCTTCAAATTTCCCGGACGCCCCGCTCCTAATAACTTTTGTCAGAACTCCAGAGGCCTGCAAGACCAACTTGTGGACAAGGCTGCAGGCCGCTGAAGGGGCGTTTCCGGGAATTGAACTGGTGAAGAAAAATGACCCTTCTCTTGACGAACTGTCAAAACAATGCAAGGGAAGGGTCCCAGTGTTAGTACATCCGTCGCTCTACAGGGCCATAAAATTAATTTATCCTTTGGAAGTCGGCAGCATTGCGAGAGAAGGTCAGGATATGAAAAACCTGACCATCTTGAGCATGACACATAACGTCGGCGTCCTCTCCCCGGCTGACTTCGTAGCTGAGTGTAACACACCCTAAGGTAGGTACTATGGCTTTGAATTTGGCTAGTTTGAATGCGAGGGGCTTGAGATCATCGGGCCGGGCGGCTCACCTCCGGCACGGCCTCTTGTCTCTGGGAGTGGATGTGACTGCGATTCAGGAGACCCATTTGGTTTCCTCTGTGGACTGTCAGGTGCTGGCTCGAGATTTTGAGGTTTTCTCAGCATATGGCAGCCCGCGGGGGAAGGGAGTTTCCGTGCTGGTTAAACGTACCCTGTCGGCGACGGTCGACATTGTTCATAGGGATGCGGTGGGCAGGCTGGTTGTGGCCGATGTTGCAATAAAAGATTCTGTGTTTCGGGTGATCGCGGTTCATGCGCCCAGCACCGTTCGTGAGAGGGTCTCATTCTTCAGTCAGCTTGTAGATTGTCGGAAGCGGGTAGTGCTAATGGGTGATTGGAACGCCATCTTAGACCCCGAGATAGGTAAGATAGAAGGTGATGCTAGACGATTGGAGAGGTGCGAGTCCAGCCTGGCTGATCTGATGGCTAGATGCGGTCTGGTCGACAGTTTTCGGGTCGAGCATCTGGGGCGGGAGATGTGGACGCGGACCAATAGCGTTTCCTCCTATCCGGACACTTACTTGGACAGGATGTTAGTTAGGAGAGGCGAAGTAGACTTCTTATCTTGTCCCACGTTCACTTGGCTAGGTCAGATGGACCATAAATTAGTTATGGCCTGATGGAAGCTAGGAAATAGGCCTAAGTTAGTGACTCACTGGAAGTTAAACATCTCCCTTCTGGAGATACAAGACTTCCAAGAGAAGCTAATAGAATTACTTCAAAAAGCACTAGTGGGGTAGGTCTAAAAGCCAAAATTAGAACCTTCTCCATCAAGTATGCCCAGCGCCTTGCACTAGATAAGGCCAAGACGAAGAAGAAGCTAGAGCAGAAACTAGCCCGGGCTACGGGGGAGGGTGATAGGGTTAGTCAGGAACTAGCTAAGCAGGACCTTCTGCGTGAGAATAGCGCGCATTATGAAGGTCAAGTAGTCAGAGCTAGGCTTAGGAAGGTAGACAATGAAGCAGTCAACTCCAACACTGATGCGCGTCGTGAAATTTCTAGGCGTGGCTCGGACAAGTACATTGCAATGGTAAGACATCCGGATGGACTCGGGAGATCTGCGATGGGTTTTGAGAACATTTCGAGGAGCGTTTTACTCAGCAGCCTGATCTTCCGGTCCTTGAGTTTAGCGACTATTTGGCTGACTCTCCCCGCCTCGAGGCGGCTAGAGCAGCTAGTTGCGAGGGCCGGGTGACGGAGGGGGAGGTTTTTACTGTGCTGAAGCAGGTCAGCTGTGACAGATTGCCGGGGCTCGATGGTCTGCATACAAACTGTATTTGAGGCTGTCGTCCATGTTTCTGCCGCTTCTGGCGGATGTATTCAACCATTGGTTTGCTCAGGGATCCATTCCGGGACAAGTCACCAAGGGAATGATCACATTGCTGAGGAAAGGTGACGGGCATGGTGGGGAAGAGTTAGACGATTACAGGCCTAAACACAGAGTTGAAGATTTTGGCCAAGGTCCTGTCAAATCGGATGCAGATTGTTATCGGCGAGTTGGTTGAACCGGAACAGAACTACGCTGTGAAGGGGAGATCGATTCAGAACAACTTGCACCTGATCCGCACGATCCTAGAGGGGGGGATAGATGACGACACGGAAGCCACGCTGATCAACTTAGATCAGCCAAAAGCTTTCAATAGGGTCGACCATCGTTTCTTGGCATCTGTCTTAGAGGCCACCGGTTTTAAACCGGACTTCTGCAAGTGGATCTCCGTGATATATCGACAGCCCACAGCCGTCGTGCAAGTCAATGGAAAGTGCTCGAAACCCTTTGTTATCTCTCGGCCGGTTCGTCAGGGTTGTCTGCTGTCACCCCTGCTTTATGTCCTGGCTTTAGAGCCCCTGATGGGGCGGCAAATTCGGCCCTGCGCGGAATTACAATACCCGGTGGCTCAGCCGCCAAGGTATCCGCGTTCGCCGATGATGTCAGGGTCTTTGTGTCGAGCTTCAGAGACATCAAGATCGTGTCGGAGGCACTCGCTCAGTATGAAAGAATTACAGGGACCAAGATAAACGCAGCAAGTCGGTAGGACTGCGGTTGGGCGCCTGGAGTGGCAACGCAAATCTCCCGGCGCCCTTCAGCTGGACGGATGGCCCAGTTCGGATCCTCGGTGTGTGGTTAGGACCGGGTCTCCAGCTTGACAAAAATTGGTTGGAGGTACAGTCAAAGGTGGAGGCTGCAGTCAATTCGTGGCTTCCTAGGAAAAAAAGGGTAGAGCTGAGGCGTGAGCCACTTACATCTTTCCTTTCATCCTTTACCGACTGGCCGTATTTCCCCTGTCTGCACGACACTTAACAACTCTTGTTGAACTCTTGTCCTCGCTTCTTTTGGACAGAGGAAGACACTGGGTGAGCAGACAGGTCTGTATTCACCGTCCATGTGAGGGAGGCTTGGGAATGCAAGACTTGAAGTATCATCTGAGACGCTGGTCTTCCTGAGCCACTATATGCAAGATGACCAACCGTGCCACTCCGTGGTAACTGCCGCCTTCCCCGACCTCATTCTCGACCCTTCTATCGAGAGCCGTCACAGGCTGCGGGGAGAATCTGCCTACATCTGCCTACATGAAAGAGTGCTGAGCCGCGCTAAAACGACTACCAATGTCCAGCGACCTTGTGACTGCTACCCGTAGGGAACTCCACAGGGATCTAGTGAAGGGGGCTGACAACGACCCACTATGCGCACGTTTGGGTTGGCAGCAGAGTGAGATCTGCTCCATGTGGAGCTAAGTGCCAGGTTCGAGCCATCTGAACAATTCGGAGTTCTCTCTGACCTGGCGATTGGCCCGAAATGCGCAAACTCAAAAACATATAATGCAGTTCCGGGTTTTTTGAGTCGCCTGATTATCTCCGTTGTCGGAAAATGGCCGTAGAAACGAATGATCATGCTTTCTTCGATTGCCGTGAACTCCGCCGGTACTGGTCGTATGTCAGTGAGGTGACGGCTCGCATCGATCTGTAGCATCCTCGCCCAATTACCATATCCAATGTCGTGGACAACGTGAGGCCGCCGTGGGACCGGGAAAGACAAATGATCTACGTTACGATCCTGGCTGTGGCAAGAATGGTGATTTGGATGTCGCGTCTGCAAGATTGCCGGGGAGGGGGGTGTTGTCCTTTTCTGATCAGGATCTGATCGCTTTCTTTAAACACCAACTACGGGTGAAGATCAGATGTGATAGAAGAAGGCTAGACGGGGTTGGGAGGGTCCTACTAATCACTTTTTTCCCCCACCCTCGACACAAATGAATTATTGTAACATTTTTATTTTTATCTTTTCTGTTTTTACACGTCAATAAAAAATGTTTTAAAAATTGGGAGTTAAGTAGGACGTCCCCCAGTATGAAAGGGTGAATGCGGTATTATGGTGAAAGAAGATACTAGCTGGGAGAAACTTTGGAATTTCTTTAGTTCTGGAGTGACAAGGATGACCAACGACCCCCACAATCTCCCCCTTTTGAGTTGGCCATGTGCCTAAGTTTTTTGTTCATTGTTGATTTTCACTGTATTTTTAACATGAATAAAGGATTAATATCTCAAAGTGTAGTATCTGTTCCGGCAGATACTGAAAGCAAAGACCATATGTGCGGGAAACCCCACATATAAGTTATTGGTCGATGTAGGGGAAACCCTTTATACCAATTGTCACTATCCAGCTCCCCTCCTCCCGGGGAAGTTGGTCCCCATTTCCCCCTTCACTCTCCACATTAAAAAACGGCCTTGTGCTCGGTGGGGAAGCAAATAAATACCCTGTTGTTCTTGGCCTTTGGGCCAGGATCAAAGTGTAGTATCTTTCCGGCAGATACTGCAAGCAAAGACCATATGTGGGAGCAATCCCACATATAAGACCTTGGTTAATGTAGGGGCAACCCTTCATATCAATGTCACTATCCAGCTCCCCTACTCCCCGGGGAGTTGGTCCCCATTTCCCCTTCACTCCTCACATTAAAAATCGGCCTTGTGTCTCATTTGCTCGGTGGGGGAGCAAATAAATACAAGCCCCACATACAGGACCTTGATCAATGTAGGGGCAACACTTCATACCAAGGTCACTATCCAGCTCTCCTACTCCCCGGGGAGCTAGTCCCCATTTCTCCTTCACTCCTCACATTAAAAATCGGCTTTGTGCCTAATTTGCTCGGTGTGGGAGCAAATAAATATCAACCCCATATATAAGACCTTTGTCAATGTAGGGGCAACCCTTCATACCAATTGTCACTATCCAGCTCCCCTCCTCCCGGGGAAGTTTGTCCCCATTTCCCCTTCACTCTCCACATTAAAAATCGGCCTTGTGCCTAATTTGCTCGGTAGGGAACAAATAAATACTCTTTGCTTGGCCTTTTGGCCAAGATCAAAGTGTAGTATCTGTTTCGGCTGCTACTCCAAGCAAAGACCATATGTGGGGGCAACCTAACATATAAGACCTTCGTCAATGTAGGGGCAACCCTTCATACCAATTGTCACTATCCATCTCCCCTACTTCCCGGTGAGTTTGTCCCCATTTCCCTTTCACTCCTCACATTAAAAATCGGCCTTGTGCCTTATTTGCTCGGTGGGGGAGCAAATAAATACCATTTTCTTTGCCTTTTTGCCAAGATCAAAGTGTAGTATCTGTTCTTACTCCATGCTGTACTTGTTGTGATATAAAGTGGGGGATCACTTTTCTGGATTAATTTAATGTAAAATGATAACCCACGTTACAAACAGTCAGTCTCGAAGCCATTCAAGTCATTTTCAGATCATTCAAGTTGTTTCTGAAGGATTCCAGTTATTTTTTAAGCATTCAAGTCATTCTTAAGGTCATTCAATTCATCTTTAAGTACATTAAAGTCAGTCTTAGTCATTTACTTTTTTATTTATTTAAGTCATTTCAGCCCATTTTTCGGTCATTTTAGTTTATCTTTAAGAATTTCATGTCAATCGTACATTCACGCATTCATTCATTACACGAGAGCACGCGACTAATGGATAGCGGCCTTGTGTTTTTGTCTAATCAGTTTATAATAATCAGTACATACTTATACATACATTGTACATACTTATACATACATTGTACATACGTATACATACATAGTTTCAATAATCAGTACATACTTTTATTTTATCGAATCTGTGCGCGATACATACTTTTTGTTCCAGTAAATGATAAATACACTATTTTTTAAGAATCAATGTTAAGTCCATATTTTTTATTCAACAAATGAGCAGTACATTTATTTTACCGAATAAATGCTCAGTACATATTTTTAATACAATAAATGATCAGTACATATTCTTATCCAATCAATGCCTAGTATATATTTTTATTCAATTAATGCTTCGTATATATTTTTATTCAATCAATGCTCAGTACATATTTTTAGCCAATCAATGCTCAGTATATATTTCTATTCAATAAATATTAAGCACATATTTTTATCCAATCAATGCTCGGTATATTTTTTTATTCAGTCATTGCTTAGTACATATTTTTATCCAAGTTATATCAGTATATTTTATTCAATCAATGCTCAGTACATATTTTTATCCAATCAATGCTCAGCACATATTTTTATCTAATCAATGCTTAGTACTTATTTTTATCTAATCAATGCTCAGTACATATTTTTATCTAATCAATGTTCAATACATATTTTTATCCAATCATGCTCAGTACATATTTTTATCCAATTAATATCAGTATATTTTTATTCAATCAATGCTCAGTACATATTTTTATCCAATCAATGCTCAGTACATATTTTTATCCAATCAGTTCTCAGTACATATTTTAATCCAATCAATGCTCAGTACATGTTTTTATCTAATCAATGCCCAGTACATATTTTTATCCAATTGATATCAATATATTTTTTATTCAATCAATGCTTAGTACATATTTTTATCCAAACAATGCTCAGTATATTGTTTTTATTCAATCAATGCTCAGTAATATTTTTATCCAATTTATATCAGTATATTTTTATTCAATCAATGCTCAGTACATAATTTTTATGTAATCAATGCTAAGTACATATTTTTATCCAATGAATGCTCAGTACATATTTTTATCCAATCAATGCACAGTACATATCTTTATCCAATTAATATCAGTATATTTTTATTCAATCAATGCTCAGTACATAATTTTTATGTAATCAATGCTCATTACATATTTTTATCCAATCATGCTCAGTACATATTTTTATCCTATCAATGCTCAGTACATATTTTTATCCAATCAATGCAGAGTACACATTTTTATCCAATCAATGCACAGTACATATTTTTATCCAATTAATATCAATATATTTTTATTCAATTAAAGCTCAGTACATAATTTTATCCAATCAATGCTCAGTACATGTTTTTATCTAATCAATGCTCAGTACATATTTTATCCAATCAATGCACAGTACATATTTTTATCCAATTAATATCAGTATATTTTTATTCAATCAATGCTTAGTACATATTTTTATTCAATCCATGCTCAGTGCATATTTTTATCCAATCAATGCTCAGTACATATTTTTATACAATCAATGCTCAGTACATATTTTTATACAATCAATGCTCAGTACATATTTTTATTCAATCATGCTCAGTATATGTTTTTATCCAATCAATGTATAGTACATATTTTTATCCGATCAATCCTCAGTGCATATTTTTATCCAATCATGCTTAGTACATATTTTTATCCAATCATGCTTAGTACATATTTTTATCCAATCAATGCTCAGTACATGTTTTTATCCAATCATGATCAGTACATGTTTTTATCCAATCAATGCAGAGTACATATGCTATGAAAAGAGACAAATCCCAGTAAGTAAGAAAGCAAACTAGATAAGTTTGAAGATGATATTAGGAAAAGGCTAGAATCGAAGGCAGTAGACAAGCGTTAAAAGATAATAGATATTGAAATCCTATGAATGCAGAACGATTGTTATTGTTTGTGCAAATAACTAAATATTATTTATGTCAGAGAATGCAGTCGATTGTTCATTCTTTTAGAAATAACTGGATATTAAATATGTCAGTTAAAAGAATGACCAATATGAGTTTTAGAAGTAATTAACAAAATAGGTTAAAAGAGATACAATTAAATTTAGGTATTTATTTTGTTTATCAGAGGTGTGTAGATACATATGCAAAGGGCACGGGTAAATTGAAACGTGATAAAGTCACATTGGTTGACTACACCCCTGTAGTCATAAAGAAAGGGGATTCTCAATATATTGAAACAGGGTTCGAAGTTAGAAGCAGAATCACAATCATAATGACAGTCACAGCCAGAGAGACTCAGAGGGGGTCGGTCTTAGAGGCGAAGGAGGGAAGAGGAGATCATGTAGTCGTAAAAGCTTGAATCCCTTACAATCATCAATCATCAAGCTGGTATGAATAAAGAATCATTTATATTTGTAAACTTGTCTCATCGTCGTCGTCGTCATTACAACTGAAAGGTAAATGTGTTTTGATTATAATCATCTTGTCAACGAACATTTGTATAACACCTTTCCAAGTAATGTCTACCTCCCCCATCATCAGTAATGATTCCCTCCACTCTGATGTAAAAGAACTGTATTACACATTCCCTTCCTTCAATAGTGAATTCGCATCTCCTATGTATTATAAATATAAACTGCGTGTGTAATCTATATTAATATTATTATCGTATTTGTTCTGAGTCCCCTCAATATGTATCGCAATATGAACCCCCTGCTACATATTTTTATTCAATCAATGCTCAGTACATATTTTTATCCAATCAATTCTTAGTACATATTTTTATTCAGTCAATGCCCAGTACATATTTTATTCAATCAATGTTCAGTACATACTTTTATTCAATCAATGGCCAGTACATATTTTTATCTAATCAATGTTCAGTATATACTTTTAATACAATCAATGCTCAATAATATTTTTATCCAATCAATGCTCAGTATATATTTTTATCCAATTAATGCTTAGTATACATGTTTTCCAATCAATACTGAGTATATATTTTTATCTAATCAATGCTCAGTACATATTTTTATCCGATCAATTCTCAGTACATATTTTTATTTAGTCAATGCTCAGTACATATTTTTATTCAATCAATGCCGGGTACATATTTTTATCTAATCAATGCTCAGTATATACTTTTAATACCATCAATGCTCAATAATATTTTTATCCAATCAATGCTCAATATATATTTTTATCCAATCAATGCTCAGTATATATTTTATCCAATTAATACTGAGTATATATTTTTATCCAATCAATGCTCAGTATATATTTTTAGCCAATCAATTCTCAGTACATATTTTTATTTAGTCAATGCGCAGTACATATTTTATTCAATCAATGCTTAGTACATATTTTTGTTCAATCAATGCCAAGTACATATTTTTATCTAATCAATGCTCAGTATATACTTTTAATACAATCAATGCTCAATAATATTTGTATCCAATTAATACTCAGTTTATATGTCTATCCAAGGAACGCTCAGTATATATTTTTATCCAATCAATGCTCAGTACATATTTTTATCCAATCAATGCTCAGTACATATTTTTATCCAATCAATTCTCAGTATATATTTTTATTCAGTCAATGCTCAGTACATATTTTATTTAATCAATGCTCAATACATATTTTATTCAATCAATACCCAGTACATATTTTATCTAATCAATGCCTAGTACATACTTTTAATACAATCAATGCTTAGTACATATTGTTACCTAATGATTAGTACATAATACTTATCTAATCAATGCAAGTTACTTACTTTTTATCCACTTAATGCTCAGTATATATTTTAATCAACAAATACTCAGTAATACTTTTAATACAATCAATACTCAGTACATATTTTTAATTAATAAATATTTAGTGTCTGGTTTTTCTAATCAATGCTCAGTAATACTTTTCATACAATTAAAACTCAGTACATATTTAATCGAATCAATTTTCAATAATCAATGCTTAGTTCAACATTCAAACTCATCAACCTGATATTTTTAGGCAATGTGATTTGGAATATGTACGCAAATTTATTCAGCTATTTTGTGAATAAAAAAGTAGACTCCCTCTTCCGACTAAAAAAATTGCTTTCATTTTCGAATATTATATAACTCTATTAAATCACGATCCAACTGTGCATGGACTAGTGTCGCTATATGTGGGCTGGTGCATCAATCACTAGCCTCTACCCCTTGGACAGGCTGCGAAAAATAATTTTTAACTTAAATCTCGACTGCACCGCTTCAGTGTCGTACCTCCGTGCTTATTTTACCAATGTTTCCACGGAATATGCTCCGATAAACCTACTGTACTTTTCCCTCATGAACGTACATACGTCCAATCCACCCGAATTGCAACAAAATCCCACTGTAAAGATTCATATATTTCGGACGATTTTCCTCGGATCACTCGCATTTGGAATTCCCTCTTAGCTTTCTGTTTTCCCGGTCGTACCAGCTTGAAGAAATTTAAATGTAATGTGAATAAACATCTTGCTGTCTAATCCCCACCTAAGTTGCCGTTTGTAAATCTGGCTTCTATCACAGTAGTTCTTTACGGTTCAGCGACAATGTGCCTTGTTTTATTTCGTAAGACCAAAACGTTAACCCACCCACCCAATAATTTTGACAAACTAAACTTCTGGCTGGCTTTGGGTAGGATTGAAATCGCTATCTTCAGACAATGCTCACATGGAACCGTAGAGATTCAACACCTTTATCCATTGTATCGCAGGCCCCGAAGAAGGCCAGAGGATGAGTTGACCGAAACGTGGTGAAACAACAACAATTATGAAGATGAGGATAACAGTCCGCAAATAAACAAATAAATAAATAAATACACGAATTACTCATTTCAAAGAATTCCAATAAAAAATTATAAATTTTGAACTGAGTGAATAATTTTTTACGTTCATGATAATTTTGACATTTTTTTGTTTTGTAACTTTTTTGTTGATTTTTGGTTGCTAATTACATAAACAAACTAATGAGTTGAGACACGGTTTCTCATGGTGCTCGAACATGGGATCAAAGGTATGAACATGCATTCGGAAAATGAGTATTTTCACACTAAAAGAATACAAAAATGTTTTTTTTTCGTATTAGCCTAAAAACAAAAAACACAAAAAAAACACTGTCCTCTCTCTGCAAATAAAAAAAAAACACACGTTTCGTTAAATAAACAAACAAAAAAAAATAGTTGAACAAAAACAATTCTATTTTAGGTACTAGTGGACTTATTGATCCGTGCTGAAATAGTAACGTTATTATTTAAAAAGCCATTTTTAGCATGGGGAGGGTAGGGTGTTTTGTACCTATTCTGTACTTTAACCTTACAATTGAATAAAAACATATCATAAAACTTTAATTAAACTTGGAAATGTGATTAAAAAATAGCGCGGATCAGTAAGTGCATTAGCACCCTATTTTAAATCCTAAAAACAAGCAGCCACCTCTCCCCCCAAGAAAAAAAAAAATACAAATTGATTGGAAAAAGAATGTTTTAAATATAATTTAACTGCTTTATCACTAGCACAGTTATTCAATAGAATTAAAAATATATCCGGTTAAAAATATCGCATATAAAAATCTCTTAGCATCGGTAAAAAGAAATGATGGAAGACGGAGAATAACCGAAACGAAATAGTATCCACTTTTTCATAGACATTAAAAGCAGAAATAGTTCATTGACAAGGTACAAGAAAAATGTCGGTTATAGCAATCGTAATGACAATAGAGCAGGAAAAAATATTAATTATAGTTTTATTTTCGTTGGTCATTTTTAGAAAACATTTGAAATACTCCTTTCATTCAAGCAAACAAAGAGACACACACAAACAAGGGTGTAGCCAGCCGTGCTTTCCGTGTTTTTTAGCCCCCCCCCCATCAGAGATGTCGACTGAAATATTTTCCCTAATTTAAAGCGCCAGTAAAGTAACCAGAGATAGGCAGGCATTTGCTTTGTAAATGACTTGCCTGCTAATGGGGGAATTATCTAGTTTGCAAATCAATTTTGCCTGTCATTTCACAATAACGCATCAAAGTTTACCCACCTATAAGGGAATTTTGTAGGATTGGATTCGTTTCTGTTTCGTTTCAAATATTTACTACTTTATTTTCGGCCCAGTCGGTGGGGCATTAGAATACGCCGACTACCCCCCTGCAGAGGGTAAAAGTCCCTCAATGGGGGTCCTGGATATGACCTTAGACTATATCCAGTGGTGAGGCCCCAGCTTGTGGGCTTTGGAGAGTGTGGAGCCACCCTTTAATTACCATTGCTCCCAGGTCCACTCTGACCCGGAGTGGTAGTACCTGTTAGGATCCCAACTATGGGTTAAATAGAAACTGACGTGAAAACAACAAATATATTCTATTAAAAAAAAAATTCTTCAAAATCTTTGGATTCGGCATTAAATAACCCGAAAAGGGTTGATATGCCGTAAAACAAAAACAACCAACCAACTACTTTATTTTCCTTTTTTGTACAAAACAAAACGAGAGTTTTCGTATCGTTTCGTTTCGTTCATTTTTCGTTTGGCTTCATGCATTTATAAGTATTTAATTACAACTAGAGTGTGTCGAAAAGTACCAAGGCTTAACAAAAAACTATGAAACATGCAAAGTTATAATTAGGGCAACCCAAAAATTTGCAGTTATTAAGCAGGTTGAATGGTTTGATAAATTAATTATATACAAACTTTCAATCAAAATATTTAAATTTTACGTTTGAAGAACATTCAATGAGCATTAATTGCAATTTTTAGAATTATAATAAAAAGCGATTGAAACGAAACGAAACTTTACTAAAACGAAACGAAACGACCGAAACATTATATTTTGTAAAAATTTTTATATGAAAGTTTGAACTCCCACTGGTGTTTCCTGATTACGCTCTTGCAAACAAAAGCACTCATTCATAAAAAAATGGCTTCATCTCTTCTATCAATGCAACAGTTCTCTTCTATTTAAGATCGTTCCCAAACCATACATATCGATCCGTTCTGATATTAATTTGTTTGAGATCTTTACGGGACGGTTTCACACTTGCAATAAAACCGCCAACATCTAATTTGATCTCCGGTTTTCGTATGCACTGTCCGGAAAGTATAAATGGATGGAGCTTAAGACGATTTAGGTCATCCGTGTACTTTCCAGTGTTCGCTTTGTAAGCCTGTAATAAATAAATAAATAAATAAATAAATAAATAAATAAAAGAACACAATAATAGATAGCATATCGTTAAAAATATTATTAGAACATGCATAAGAGAAAGCAGGGTTGTTTGTCCGTATTTTTGTTTGTTTGTTTGTATGTTTTGCAAATTATCATTACTCTAGGTTAATTAATGACGATGCATAAACAATTTACTGCAAACAATTTATTTGAAAACAATTCATCACAAAATAATTTATCTTTAAACAATTCACCGTAAGCAATTTATTTGTAAATTTTTTAGACAATTCATCGTATGAAATTTATTTGTAAACAATCACTGGCAAGGACGTTAACAAATTCATTTTTTAATTTTTGTAAATAATTCATTATAGACATTTTATCGTAATTTATTTGCAAAAAAAAAACTCATTGTAAAGACGCCATTGTTAACAATTTATTATGAAAATTTATTGTGAACACTTAATTGTAAGCAGTTTATAATAATCAATTAAATGCGAACCATCAATAGTAAACAATTCAGTGTAAGCAATTAACCGAAGACGAATTTCCATTTTACATATAACTGAGATTAAGTGTTGGTCCATTCATATCTTTTTACAACGGTATCACTTCTTAAGTAAACGCAACTGAGATTTTATTGGTTAGCTTGTTAGTTGTTGAGTTTTACGGCATGTCAACCATCCTTGAATCATTGAAGTTATTTATCTTTCTCCCACGACGGAGTGATGTGACACATGGGTCAGAAAGTAGGACTTGAAAGGCCAGCACGTTAGAGGAAGAGCACGTTGGTCGGCAAAAAATTCTAAGGCAGGCTCGTCGTCATTCTCTGGTAGGCAATTAGTAATAAACTGACACCTCAAAGGGAGATAGTAAAGCCTGGGAGAATGGACCTCCTAGAACTGCATAGGGCCAGAGGATACCTCAGTAAATCAGTGAACAAGTCAACTCAACAATAGCATAGACTTTGTTGGATTTGGTGACGAAAAAAAAATCCGCACCCGATATAGCAAGCTATTGAAGCTTACGTGTAATCTGTATACGATTGATTGTTGTTTAATTTTTCTTGTCTGCGGCGTATATTTTGGTAATAGTTTGTCGATGATATATTCTATTTGCCTCATAGATGGGATCAGTACAGGTACTATAACTCCGAGTCAAAGTGAAAGTTTTGTGTCACACCAATCCTTATGTAAATATGATGATATAGTAGAACCTCGGGATACGGTGGCCATAGGATACGTTTTTTCAGGCTACGATGATTTCCTGTCTCTATTTACGGTATTCCCCCGATTTACGGTGCTATTTATAATATTATGTGTATTATATACTATACAGTATTTTGTCACTAATTTTTAATAAGTACTGTATAAAATTTTGCTAAAGTCCAACCATACGGCGATTTCACACCCTCTAGAATGGATTAATGCCGTATTCCGGGATTCTACTGTAATATAGATTTCAGGGTTGAATTCAAGAGTACGAGTTTCTCATAATATCCGGGGAAACGCAGGATGTGCTGCTAGTAAATAAAAAAAAAAAGTGAAAGTATACATCAAATATGTTGTCATGTTAGAATAAGGTCAAGACTGTTTGGTTTGGTTTGTACATTTTACGACAAAGTTATTGCTTTAATGCCGAAATTGTAAACAGTTTATTGTATGCGATTACTGCAATGCAAGTTTCCATTTTCCTCCTTTCTAAGCAGTTTTAATGCATGGATGATTATAGTAGATCCCATAGACTGCGCATTGAGAGCATATCACGCACATGCGTGGTTTTATTTCTGAATAATGTTATGGTGCAATAATGTTATGGTGCAATTATATTTGGAATATATGGCCTCTTCCAGTCGCAATATATAGAGCTTACAACAAAGTATCGTGACAATGTTGGGCGTAATCTTTCTGGAACATACTACTCTGTATTTATGTAAATACACACACGTCTAAATCTACTAGTGTGTTATCTTGTTTATTTTTGATCCAACACAATGTATATTATATATACGTGTGTGTGTATGTGTGTGTGTGTGTGTGTGTGTGTATGTGTGTGTGTGTGTGTGTGTGTGTGTGTGTGTGTGTGTGTGTGTGTGTGAATATATTAATGAACAAAAGTTTCAAAAGTGTTCAAAGAAAATAGAGCTTTCTAAATATACATTATGCAAACATTTAAAACTGCCTCCATAAATGCAACTGTTTAATTACTGCAGGGTGGAACGATAAAGTTGTCACCCTAAAGAAAACAATATTACTTATTTTAATATTTTTATTTTCAATATTACTTATTTTTAAACTTTTATTGAAAAAAATCAATTCAGGTAACCTGATTATGTAGTAGAGCTGACGTCTATTCAATGTAGCCGCCCCCAGCCTCAACCACTGTCTCGATACGGGTCAAGAACTAGGAGCATGCGTTTTCCATAAGTGCCGGGGTGAGCTCGGCGAATAATCGGCGGATGGCGGCGATTAGATTGTTGGAGGCGATCGAGCTGTGGTAAGCGGATGGCGGCGATCAATGTTTTGGGAGGTCATGTTGTGGATGTTTTCGACGTATGACCAAACGAAATAGTTCAGCAGGTTCAGATCTGAGGAGTAGTAGGGCCAGTGGGAGAAAAGTACAAAGTCGTAGCACTCCTTCTAAAGCCAAGCCTGGGGCTCTTTGGACTTGTGAGCCGGCGCCGAGTCTTGTTGCCACACTCAGGGTTTGCCAGCAGCCACTTAATTGCACCAGGGGATCATAACACTCTACAGCACATCCAAGTAAATTTTGGTGTTGACTTTCAAGCTGACTTCGAAGATGATATGGCCCTCACCTGAAACCACACCAAAAACCATAACCGTGACCCGAAACTTTGTTTTCGTCGCCCTGGGCACGTTGCTGTTATTGGTGTCAATCTAGCAATGCGTTTTGGGGGTTATGTTGTCATAACTTGGATCGGTAGAGAGCATGAATTGTACAGCGGCGCATCACTGATCTCGCTCATTGAACATTGTGTCACTTTCAAACATTATAGAAGGCTCCTATCGCTCATGGGATTCGTACACATTTGGCCAACTGGTCTACAACAAAAAAGAAAATTGTTTTTTATCGAACGGAAATGAAATCATGTCGTCTTTTCTAGGGCGACAATTTTATCTTTGTATCCTTTACTTGTATCTCGTTGGAACAAAAAATGGTAATCTAGTAAAATAGCTTCAATGAATACAAACTACGGTAAAGCGATAGTATTTATGCGTAATATATATATATATATATATATATATATATATATATATATATATATATATATATATATATATATATATATAAAGGTGTAGCTCTACACTAATTCATAGTCAAGAACTGAACAATACGAACCTTTTCTGCTGTGTATATGTCGGCGAGCGCTTCCCGGGCTAAATAATAATCGTCCGTCTTGAACAGAGATGAATTGACTGGAGAAGTACGAAACTGGATCATCCCCCACCTACAAGAAATTGAATCCACAAGAAAAGCATTAAATGGGTAAGAGGCACCTGGTTTCTAATTTCAAATTCTTATGAACTAGTTGAAACCCAACTTTATATATCGAAATCAAAACCACTACACTCAACCTTATTTTGACGCGTAGAAATAAATTAATGCATTATAGTAGCATAAAATTCCAAAATTCCAACATTCGGAGTTCAAGCAAAACCATCTTTGTTTTCTGGAGATTTTCGTGCGGAAAAAGTGATTAAGGTGCATGCAGTACTAGGAGTTGGTGGGCGAGATGTCCGGTGAATTTGATGGGTGCAGTTTTCTTCATCTTAAAGTCTGTCATCTGCTTTGTTTTAACCAAAATTGCAGTATATGTTTGTTAACTGACTCACATGGCCAAATTCTCTATTGAAGAAGTAATATGTGCATATTTATAACGCAATTTAAATTGATCGCTCTCTCCCCCCTCCCCCTCCCCCTTCTCTCTCTCTCTCTCTCTCTCTATATATATATATATATATATATATATACATATATATATATATATATATATATATATATATATATATATATATATGGGGGGCACGCGCGTACAGAATAATATCCTAAATTAATGAATGAATTTTGGAAGCAACATTGTTAATAACATAGTCCCATTATTTTACTTGTCAATTTTGACATTTAGGGGCTGGAAGTGTGTGTATGCATATGTGTAAGTTATGTATATGTATGTATTTATATATATGTTGCCGTGCAGGATAGAGTTGTAAACTAATGAACCAATCATTGTGAATTTTGGAATATATATTCTCGGTAACCTAGTGAGTAATATTGGGATAATCGTTTTGTCGTAAACTTTACTATTTAGGGGGTGCGCTCACTCAAACTAGAATCGTCCACCAAAAAACTTTAGATGCAATATAATAAGGGAGATAATTGCGCTACATAAAATTTTGAGTTATATTGAGTAATACATTAAAAAAAAGAATTTGTACGAGCTTGTGAACGTCAATAATATGTATGCATATGGTAAAATGCTAAACTGCTTAACTTATCATTATGAATTATGGAATATGTATTTTAGAAAACATGTTGAGTAACGTGAGCAATTTAATATTATTATTATTAGTAGTAGTATCATTATTATTATTATTATCATCATAATTATTATTATTATTATTATTATTATTATTATTATTATTATTATTATTATTATTATTATTATAAACTTTCCCTTTCTGGGTAGAGGTGCCACCAAAACAATACTATGCCTTCTGAATGAAGAAATGAGAATAGTAAACCGAGCAACATTATTATTATTATTATTATTATTATTATTATTATTATTAATAATAATAATAATAATAATAATAATAATAACAACAACAACAACAACAACAACAATAATAATAATAATAATAAAATAAAATAAAATTAAATTAAATTAAAAAAATAAAAATAAAATAATAATAGTAATAATAATAATAATAATAATAAAATTAAATTAAATTTAAAAGAATAAAAATAATAATAATAATAATAAAAAAAATAATAATGATAATAATAATAAAAAAATAAAATTAAATTAAATTAAAAAAATAAAAATAAAATAATAATAATAATAATAATAATAATAATAATAATAATAATAATAATAATAATAAAAATGTGGTACGAATTTAGAACTGATTATTATTTAGCACTTCATCAGTTGTGCAACGTATCGATACAGACATTTTTAATATGAATTTGGAAGCTTTAAACATGTCTACTTAAGACTTTCGCCAGGCCATCATTGAAAGAACGAGCACAATCTATATATCAACTATCACTACGATAGAAAAGTAAATTTATAATGTCTGTATATGTTTACGTACCCATTACCGACTGCCTATTTTATTCTACAAACAGCTGTAGCAGTCACATGTACTGATGTACTATTTTCTCTCTCGATATAAATAGACAACTGCCATTGGGTAAGTAATCCATCGGTCAACGAGATTTCTTTGCGTAAGAATACAATTTGTTGGACTATTTTCAGCGGCCAAACAGTCTGGCCCTTTTCCCGCTTTTTAATCAATTGGGTTTTTTTTTTAACGTACTAACCGAACATTCTGTTGTTGGCTCTTCCAAAACAGGATGGAATTTATAAAGATGCGTGGCATCCCTTTTTGTAAAGATTGACTCTTCGCCGTTTTAAATTCTTTTTTCGACATTGCCAAAATAATAATGATAAAAAAGTTAACCTTCAACGTGGTCTGTTATTTTGAATATGGAGTCATGTGGACTTTTAGAATTCATCAGAAAATAGCAGATAGTTCTTAAACAGAAAAACGCACATAGATGCAAAAAATAATCCCCAAATACAAACAATTGACTGGCCTTCGGGCGAAGACCAAAGTGTAGTATCTGTTCCGGCAGATACCGCAAGCAAAGACCATATGTGGGGGCGACCCCACATATAAGACCTTGGTCAATGTAGGGGCAACCCTTCATACCAATTGTCACTATCCAGCTCCCCTACTCCCCGGGGAGTTGGTCCCCATTTGTCCTTCACTCCTCACATTAAAAATCGGCCTTGTGCCTAATTTGCTCGGTGGGGGAGCAAATAAATATCTGACCTTCGGGACAAGATCAAAGTGGTCGATGGAGGTTGTCTGTTCTCATTGGAGTTGAGCACCGGGACGGGAGATTCTAAACAACTCGGAATTTTCCCTCACCTGGCGACTGGTCCGAAACGCGCTGCCCCTTCTCGATGAACTCTGCCGGTATAAAGAACATACGAGGGGCTTCTGTCCACGCTATGACGAACGCGAGCCTGAAACGATCCGGCACGCGTTTTTTAGTTGCAGCCGGATCCAGCCCTTATTGGAGTACGTCGGAGAGGTAACGGCTCGCATCGATGCTGAATGTCTGCTCGATCTTGACAAAGGTTATTTTGTGTACAACATGGAGCCGCCGTTCCCCAGGGAGGAAAGAATGGTTTTCCTGGCGATTCTGGCAGTAGCGCGTATGGTGATTTGGATCACGTGCCTCAAGTTGGTCCGCGAAGGGACATCTGTTCCGGATCGGGATCTGATCGTTTACTTTAAACATTTGCTTAAAGTAAAGATCAGATACGATTGGAGGGGGTTGCCTAGAGTGGAATTTGACAAGAGGTGGGTGCACAGCACTAGTCTGTGCATCCGTCGAGGAGCCAAGTTTCAATACGTGTTCCCTCCTTAAGCATGGCACGGGCGGTGCTGGGTCCTTCGGAACCCATCCCGCTTAGGTTCTAGCTAAGTCAATTTAAGAAAACTCTTGACTGGTGGTACAAATGAGATCCTGTTCCTGATTTTATTTTTTGGTACCAGAGAACCTCTGAGTCTGCCCATCCCCTTTGTGCCACATCCTTGTTTTTTCAACACCCCCGGTCACTCCCCTACTCAGAGGTCACCTTCCAACCCCCTCCACCCGTTGTTTGTTTTCTCCCACTTCCATTAAGGTATTTTCCCCAATCCCCATTAGGGATCGCCCTGCTTGTTTTAGGTTCCCCGGAAAACAGTGTGTGTGTGTGGGGGGGGGTCTAGTCACCTAGATTAGTACAGGGGGGCCTCACTAACAACCCAGTAGGATTATTTTTTGTTTTTGATATGAACATTCTTGATTAGTTTTCCCCAATCCACTAACAATCTTTCTTTTAATTCAAAAACTTTATATTTTCTAATGAAATTGAATTTAATTTTTTCACACATGCACACAAAAAAAAAAAATGCATACACAAACACACAGACACCTGTTTATAAATTGTAAATATGTTTTTGATTCTTAAATGCTGGGGATTTATTAGTTAGATCCATAGAGTAAATGAGGTATTTTGGTAAATGTTTCCAGTCAAGAGTAAGACTCCAAAGTCTACATTTATTACTTTTAATCACTTTAGTCACAAAGCCCCTGAACCCCTAAAGCCCCTGAACCCCCTCGGGGGTCCGGGTGACAAGATGTTCCGGCAGATGCTGCAAGCAAAGACCAGCTATGACTAGCAAAGACCATATGTGGGGGTAACCCCACATATCTGACCTTGGTCACTGAAGGGGCAACCCTTCATACCAACAGTTTCTAATCCAGCTCCCACTTCCCACCTCTCGGGAGCTGGATTCCCCCCTTCCCTCCCCCCTCCCTCCATCTCCACATTAAAAAACGGCCTTGTGCCTAATTTGCTCGGTGGGGAAGCAAATAAATAAAAAGCCCCTGAACCCCCTCGGGGGTACGGGTGACAAGATCAAAGTGTAGTATCTGTTCCGGCAGATGCTGCAAAGCTATGACTAGCAAAGACCAGCTATGACTAGCAAAGACCATATGTGAGGCCAACCCCACATATCTAAAGTTGGTCACTGAAGGGGCAACCCTTCATACCAACAGTTTCTAATCCAGCTCCCATTTCCCACCTCTCGGGAGCTGGTGCCCCCCCTTCCCTCCCCCCTTCCCTCCATCTCCACATTAAAAAACGGCCTTGTGCCTAATTTGCTACGTGGGGAAGCAAATAAATACAAAGTGTAGTATCTGTTCCGGCAGATGCTGCAAAGCTATGACTAGCAAAGACCAGCTATGACTAGCAAGGACCATATGTGGGGCCAACCCCACATATCTGAACTTGGTCACTGAAGGGGCAACCCTTCATACCAACAGTTTCTAATCCAGCTCCCATTTCCCACCTCTCGGGAGCTGGTGCCCCCCTTCCCTCCCCCCTACCCTCCATCTCCACATTAAAAAACGGCCTTGTGCCTAATTTGCTACGTGGAGAAGCAAATAAATACAAAGACCCTGAACCCCCTCGGGGGCACGGGGGACAAGATCAAAGTGTAGTATCTGTTCCGGCAGATGCTGCAAGCAAAGACCAGCTATGACTAGCAAAGACCATATGTGGGGCCAACCCCACATATCTGAACTTGGTCACTGAAGGGGAAACCCTTCATACCAACAGTTTCTAATCCAGCTCCCATTTCCCACCTCTCGGGAGCTGGTGCCCCCTTTCCCTCTCCCCTCCCTCCATCCCACATTAAAAAACAGCCTTGTGCCTAATTTGCTACGTGGGGAAGCAAATAAATACAAAGACCCTGAACTCTTCCCCTCTCCAATTTCTTGTAGGGCCTTGTGCCTAATTTTGTTGTTTAAAAATCTTTTGTTTTTTACTTAATTGTATTCTCAAAATTTTAAAAGCAATAAAATATATAAACAAGATCAAAGTGTAGTATCTGTTCTTCAGATGCTGCACTTCCATTTCTTGTTCTCTCTCAGAGTAGGAGGAGAAACCATTCACGACTGAGACAATTTTTATTTTTGTCCCTTTCCTCCATGTTACAAAACGACCCTGGTGTCTAACTCTGTCACGTGGTGAGGCATTGTAAATAGGAACTGACATTGAATCCATCTCCAATTATGGGGTAAGAAAAGATGACTGTCTCTTATAGGAAGCGATTGCTAAAAATCTCTCGCAACTGAAAATGGCTTCGATTTGGGTTATTTGGGTTTTGAAAATTATTTTTCATCGCTACGCATTTTTCTATTTGAGAATTTTATATTCTATGCTTTTTCCTGATCCACAAAGAAAATACCGGCCGTAAAAGATCTGCCCAAGTTTTTGTTTTGAAAAAGAAAATAATAATTAGTAAGATAAATAAAATCTTGGACTTTGGAATCTAGCAACATTGTTATTTATATTTATATATCCTCTGTTGTTTTATTTTAACAATCATCGAGCTTTAAAACGATTCGTATACATAGAAGAAAAATATATGCAAAATTGTATCTTATTACACACAAACATATAGAGAGAGTATCAATAAAATAAGAAAACGACATTACAAAATATATACAAATGTATATAGAATTACTCGTTTATTCAATAAGGATTACATCAATTAGAGTGTAGGATAAGTAAAACTCTTTATAACCATGGTATTCCGAAGCCTAATGTTTCTCACCAGAAGAGGAGAGAAGATGCTAATTAACATATTAGGGATGCAACGAATAGCCATATCTACATTAGGAGCGAAATTATTGTGCAGTAAGAGGTAAAATATTGAAACTGTATCATTAACTCTATAAGTCTCCTCTTTCTTTATTCATACTGAAGAAGACCGAAGGATCGGTCGAAAATATGTGCTTTTGAAAGAAACATTTTCGTTTTCTTTCAAAAGACTTCTTTTTTTCGCGGTATTGGTCGAAACAAATATTCGCGGTATTGGTCAAAACTAAATCCTCATCGGATTGAAGATGTGCACGTCCAATATTGTATAAGGATTATGGTGTAGGTGGCTATATGGGAAAGTACGATAATTGGTCCTTATTTCTTTCCAAACGCGACAACGGGTAAATCATACCTTCATTTATTAGAAACATTCCTTATACCTCACCTAGATGACGTACCATTAGCAATTTGGAGGATATGTGGTTTCAATATGATGGGGCTCCGCCACATTTTGCGAAGAATGTGCGCAGTTTTTTGGACAATACATTTTCCAAAGAAATGGATTGGACGTCGAGGACCCGTTGAATGGGCACCAAGATCTTCGGCTTTGAGTCATTTGAATATTTCCTTATTGGGACATCTTAAATCAGTGGTTTATGTAAACAGACCAATAACTAAAAGATAACATCACACAAGAAATGTAAACCATAAGAAGGAATAATTCTATGTTTAGAAATGTGCAAAAATCATCTGTCTTCAAAATAAGTAAGTATTTGGAAGAAGATAGAAATCAGTTCGAACACTTATTGTAAACTATAAATTGTTTGATAGTTATATTTTTATAAATTGTTATTTGTAAAGCTGTAAATTGTTTGACAATAAATTACACCACCCTGTATATGAAAATAAATATTACCTATCAGGTAGATGTATATTAGTTACTCTTGGTGAGTTCCAAACCCACCAGTCAGCTACTGCATCAAGTTTCTGAAAAAAAAATGCAGTTTTTTAAAAAAATATATCATCGCATCAACGTTTTGTTATATATATATATATATATATATATATATATATATATATATATATATATATATAAGAACAAGTAGTTAATAAAACATGTTAAACACTTTTAGAAAGAGCTAAAACATTTATTTTAAAAAGGAAACACTAAATTTAAATATATATATATATTATATTATATATATATATATATATATATATATATATATATAAACCGCCTATAGGGTGGGGGGTGAGTTCATACCTTTCCCAATGTTGCGTAAGAGAACACAATAGATTCTATAGAATTCGAAATCGTGACAGTCGATACCATAGTTCGAAAGAGCATCCAATAAGCCAATCATATAGCTCATTAAAATGCATTTTTAATTCACACATTATATATTAGACAGTGAACATAGCTCAATTGTTATAAATAAAGTGGTCGACCATAGTGTAGGGCGATCAGAGGGCTTCGTTTTCATTAGCTACCATACCGAAGCGTAGGTGTTTTGAAATAATAATAAAAGAGCATCGAGTGCATTGCGGTCAATACAGGTGAGCAATATTTGACAGTTTACGACGGCTCATATAAACTTTGAAATGTTGAAATATCCGACTTGGGTCTAATAAGAGAAATGTGTATTTTAAATGACTGCTTGTATTTCATTCGTTCCTTCATTTTACACCCCACCTCTTTTCGAGAAGTTGGGGTTCCCCCACGTTGAAAGCCGGCTTTATGTCTCGTATAAAATACAATTTAAAACTTGACAAAAGCGGATAAAATGGAATTTAACAAATAAATTATATTTTTTATAATATACAGATTTATCGCCTAGTTCTTGTTCAGACATTTCTTTCAACTAACAGACTCATCCTTTTTTTTTCACACTGGAATCCAGACAACACTTTCTCTGGCAAAGCAGAGAAATAATTTCGACCAGACGCTTACCTCAGCTCAAACCAGCAACGACAATATAATAGTTTTGCGAATCTAAATTCACTAAATGGAGGGACAGCATTTAACAAAATACCTGGCCAGAACGAATTTGCCACTCGCGCCCATCGGCTTATCGCAGTGACCACATTATTGTCACAGCTTTATTTTATTTAGTTACTCATTTATTTATTACTCTTTTTGCCCCCAAACAAGGCATATTGGTCTCTACTATTTGTGATTGTGTCTAACAGGGGATTGTGGGGAGTTGAGCAACGAGATATCTGTTCACATTATATTTAAATTTCTGCATGTTAGTGCAGTCAGGGAAGCAGAAAACGTGGAGCGAATTCTAAAGTTTAGCAGTCCGAGGGAACAAACTATTAGAACAGAAGGCCTTACAACATCTAAGGATTCTAATAGTGAAGGGATGTGATTTGGCTGCTTGTCGGGTTAGTCACGGGTAGGTAGGTCGATGGGGCACAAGTACTATAAGTTCATTAGAGCATATTCCATTAAAATATTTGTGAATTATGCGACACTGTGGTTGGACAGAGGTTAGAACTTGGCCGACAATGCGAGACCTATTAGATTTTAGACTGTTTTTGAACCCTGTCTAAGAGTGAGGGACTATTGGTAGATGCACCAGCCAGATGTGACAACAATACTCCATGCATGGGCGAATTATGGCTTCGTAAAAATATAGGATCCTCTCTAGTGTGACTAATTTTCAAGCACGGTAGAGAGAGCCAACTTTCTTTGCAGCAATACAATGAAACCTTATTTAAAAATGAATAGCAATTTTTAAACAAACAGATCTGTCAATCTGCGCGTTCAGTGCTGAAAATTATATATTCAACTTAAGCGTAAAAGAAGACAAACAGAGCCTCTTATAGAGATCTATGGACGCATAAAAATCATTTTTTTTTTTACCTTAAGCATGACATAATGACTAGGGCTCTGACAAAAGCATATTATTTTCATTGTTTTGACTCTCGAGTATATATCCGACACAGTTAGACACAGTTAATCAACCGAGAACCACATCACTCTATATAACAGCATATAAGATCTTAACGGGTACACACTCGAGAGTCAAAACAATGAAAAGAATATGCTGTTGTCCTAGCCCTAATAATGACTAATCAATAGATCGAACTATCGATCGACAGATGCGTCAGTGTGTAAAGTAAAATATTGACGGTTCGATAAAAGGTCTGTCCGGTGAATATCTTTCGGCTAAAAGTTTCGAAACACCAATTTGAAATTAACCAAACCTTTTGGTATTTCCCCGATTCTGTGTACGTTTGCCAATTTGATCTGTAAGAAAAATAAATAAATAAATCTATTACATACATTTGGAAGCATATTATGAAATACTTATATTGTTTAGAAGAAAAAAAAAGTAAATTTATTATATAAATCATTTAGCATATTATGAAAGATTTATATTATTTAGTCTTTTTAAGCCATTTGTCATGAATAACAGAATAAACTGTGCATGCAGTCTATTCTGTCGCGATTAATCTTATCCGAATATTAGCGGGAGTCAGCCTTGCGCGGTCGGAAAATATTTTAATTCATGCAAATTTCGTATCTATAATTAAAGAGCTAATTCTCTATTGAATATTATATTTTACCTAATACAGGGTGGGCCCAAATAAGGGTCCTATTTTTAAAAATTCATAAATTCATGTAAGTTTTAAGAAGTGTTTTTCGGCCAAAATTTGTTTTGTTTATTTCAAAAAAATCTCGGAAGGGTCTAACTACACACACATAAAGTTTGGTGAGTTTAACTTTTATTTTGTGGAAGTTATTCAAATTTAAAGATAGGGCCCTTATTTTGGCCCACTCTGTATATAGTACTGATTTCAAAAGTTTGGAAAACATTATATGGGTGCCATCAGCTAGAATCGAAACCGCAATATTTAAATCTCCAGTCGTTTGAGCTATCGACAGATAGATAAGAAAGGTTTCAAATTAAATCTCTATGAATGTATTTGCGCATGCAAAAGTAATAGAAGTACGTCAGCAAGTTGAAATAAGCATTTTGCATTTCAACTTGCCAAAATATTTTTGTACGCGTCATTCATCCATCCAAACACAGGTTTTACTCATTATAAACTATCCTTAGTGTATGATTGCTATTCCCTGTTAATTTCAGTGCTATATAACCAGTAGTTTAAGAGTTTATCGGTTAAATATTTTCAAACACGCACATACATACATTTACTATTTTGTTTATATAGATAAAAGATTACAAAATAAAATAAGATAAAATAAAAATCTTTACTTGGAGTATATGATATAACTAAGGCTGTGACAACAGAATATTCTTGATATAGAATTATGAGAGAGAGAGAGAGGGGGAGAGAGAGGGAGGGAGATGTGTAAATTATATTGAGATACGTTGACCGGAAGTCAGTGTCAGCTGATCGGATTGCGTGTGAGTCACGTGATCAGGTAAGCTGAATCGTAGATTTGGTTTAGACTTAGAAGAGGACGGACGGCTTCACCGTTGTCTCCTCCCCTTCACTGGGGGATGGGCGCTGACGTGTGTAGAACAGAACCACACAAGCCAGAGTTTCGCTTTCCAACCTTCTGCAAGACATCTGGAAAGTGAAATAAAAATCTATAAAACCAATTCCTTGTCTTGGAGTGAAATGAATCTTCGTCACCAAAAACAGGTACCAGTCTCCCTCCAAGACGAGATGTTTCCAGATGGACCAACATCGACGACGCGCGAAGGTATGTCTAAAATGCATGTACCACACACACACACAACGGCATATGAACAAATAGACAGAACAACTAGATGATCACACAACGTTAACTAATCACTAGACGATCACACACGATCCCCTTTATGATAAGCCTTTATTAGAGATAACTAGGCAACATTCTTTTCACTGCTTCGACTCTTGAGTATAAATCAGTTGATATCTTATATACTTTTTGTATAAAGTGATGTGGTTCTCGGTTGATTAAATGAGTCTAACTGTGTCGGATATATACTCGAGAGTAAAAACAATGAAAAGAATATGCTGTTGTCACAGCCCTAGTTATAACAAATGATTTCTGAATATGATTTTGAAGATCATTTATGAAGATGAGGAAGAGGGTTGGGTTTAGAATGAATCCTTAATTTATGCTGACGTTGGTGCTGTCTGCTTCGAACTGTTGCCCGTAAACAATTACTTTTACATACCTATCGTAGATAAAATATTTAATTATTGAAAGCAATATTTCGAGATATTCCATAGCTTCCAAATATTGTGGAGAAAAATTTCTGCCAAATCCTATCGAAGACTTTTGATGTATCAAGAGCTATCACCATAGAAACGAAGCTCC
>NC_136496.1:89276717-89311717 GCF_053919585.1 Euprymna scolopes
CGAGAACAGTTGTAACAGTCGCGATTCTAGGCAACCGCAGCAGCGTCGACACTTTGCGGTTTTCTAAGGTGAATTTCTTTGGTTTGTAACTCTGTGCTAATTAGTGCAAGTATTCAGCTTCTCTACTGGCTTTACCCAATCAGAGGACATTTCTCAGGCGAGTTGAACGCGTGACAGAGTTAATAAAAGTGGTTAAACACATGGCAACTGCCACTTTCCTTGGTCAAGACACGGTACCGACAACAACTCCACATGGCTCGGACTAACCTCGAAACTTCTTTCTTGGAGTGCAATAAAACTTCCGGGCGTTTGATCCTGGGTTCGACTTTGACAAGAAGACATATAATCCACCATGGCTGTCGCTGGACACTGACTTCAACACATATGCAGGTACACATACATGAACTCTTTTCTCTTCAAACAGGACTTCCTAACCTTTTTATCTTCATCCATACTCATGAACTCATCCTCTTGCTAAACTTTCACAAAAACACTCGACTAATTACAACCACTATCAACAATTTCCCCCACTCTCTATCTGTGTTTTAATATAAACAAAGCTTCTTTCCTATAATTGCCCGCCTGTGGAACACTGTTCCACTGGCCTGCTTCCTGACCGACTACAGTATGGTAGCCTTCAAGTCTAATGTAAACAAGTTTTTGTTGAACCGCCCCCTTAAATAATCCAATATACCCAACTTACACCATTAATGATTACTACACTACCACCTTAGATTCATTAACCCTTATCCTCGAGTGACCTTCGGGTCTTGATAAGTGGTGACTCTCTTGTAAAAACACTATTCTCTTATCCATTCCTCTTTTACTTAACGAAGATAATCAATAAGTTGTTATAAATGTTCCAATAATCCAAATATTAACCCTCACCAAAATTATCCAAATCTTTAACCCTCACCAAAATTATCTGAAACATGGATTTTTTTAATTTGTTGACCTCAATATGTAATATTTAGTACCACGTGACTAGCAACATCGAATACTGCATAGAGACAAATGGTTACCTTTTCAGGGAATCTAGCCTGTGTATATAGCACCCTCTCTCACCCCACTGAATTAAAGTTATATAGAGTTATAGATATTATACATCACTCACCAGACATTTCGGGATGATTTATTCGACCATCAATGTGTATTGCGCGAATGAGTTTACTATCCCATAGGACGAGAGGTTCGCCGTCATCAAGATATGGCTAAAAGTATATAATATGTGACAATATATATATATAAAACAATTATTTTATATGGTTCAGATCGATTCTCATGTGAATAAATTTCCAATCTATAATATATATATATATATATATATATATATATATATATATATATGAACAAATGATAAATAAAACATGCTAAAAGACATCTTGAAAAAGAGTTAAAAACATATTTAATTTTAAAAAAGGAAGCACAAGATAAGTGGATAGTCCTTAATCCGCGGAGTTTCGAAGAAATACTCTCCTTCTCATCAGAGGGCAGGAATTAGCAAAATGCGGGATCGGATTTTGCATATAAAAGTATTTAATGAAACTACAAGTAAGTCACAGATCTTACTTGGTTAAAAAAAAAAAGGTGAGGTAAGGGGAATAGGAGGTAAAAGAAAAATGATAAAAAGATTTCACATGAATGGATAGTCCGGTGTTTATATATATATATATATATATATATATATATATATATATATATATATATATATATATATATGTGTGTGTGTGTGTGTATGTATATATATATGTAATATATGTATATATATATATATATATATATATATATGTGTGTGTGTGTGTGTGTGTGTGTGTGTGTGTGTGTGTGTGTTCAGCTAAAATTTGAAAAATGCACAACAAACACCCACAGTTGGTGTTTTTTAATCGGCGTAACCTCGCTTTTATATCTAATAGTTAAAAAAAGATTCATTATTTGAAGGGGGGATGGCCACTTATATCATTTAATGTTATCAAGATGTATACGCATGTTTTAGTGATGTCATGTAAAGGGAAGTAACTCTAATTTTATCACATCCTTGTTTCCCTTATGTCGTGTGTATATCCAGAGAGAGGAATGTAATGGCCGAAGACGAAAGAGGGGGTGGGAGGGGAAGGAGGAACAAGAGAGGGATACAAATTATGTTACACTTTTGCTCGAGTAATGGCCGGGAGTCCTCCTAGTGTAATATAACACCCAACGTTTAATATTCAAGCGTTTCAAATGTTATTTTATTTATTTTTTTACAATTGCAATGCAGCTATTAATAAATAAAATTACAATTCAGGATTTTATCATACTGCGATTTAATGCAGATTTCGAAGCAATGAAAAATCTTACACGTGTTTCTGGAAATAATTTTCACCATAATTGAACAAAATCCAATTTATCATATGAACATACACGTCTTAGCAATATTCCTTAAAACTTTTACCAAATTATTTTAAAAAAGGTTTGTTTTTTTAGTGATTCTAGATTAGGAAAGATTATTCATAAAAACGGCACATCTACAGTATAAGGACCGGGCTATCGTTTGAATTATTTATAGAAAATGCCGAAAGGTGCCGAAGGAAAGTTTCGTGATTTTTTTTGTTTCACGTAAACGCTGACCAATTTCTTCAATTAAAAATCTATTATTTCTGTTAGCACAAAGCTAATTCAATGAAAACTCGACCGAAAAATGAAAATAATTTAAATTAAAATTAATTGAAAATGAAAACAATGTTTTTGAATAATTATTGGACATTTTTTGTACGAAACTAAAAAAAAAAGATAAAAATAAAAACATTATACATTCATTTTTTGACTAACAAACAATTGATAGCAAACAAACAATTAAAAATTTTTACATGATTTTCCCTTCTTTTTCATTCTTTTTTATTATTTGTTTTGTTTAAATCAAGATAATCAATATATCAAACAAGATAACTCACACTTTATGAATAGTCAAATAATACACTCTAAAAACATTTTCGCACAAAAACAAACATTGTAAAAATTGTTTGACTCTAAAAATAAAACTGTTCGAGCTTGGATAAACCTATAATATAATTGAAAGGTCGGTAAACATAAAAAAGAACTTACACGAGTTAACATAGTATCGGATACAGTACCAAATGCATTAATGACAATTTCTTTGTACCTGAAAGCATTTTAAAAGAAAAAAAATTGCATTCATTAAACAAATATAAAAGAATTGTATGTATGTTTGCAAGGTGCGTGTGTAGGTTAACCATTTTAGGCCTACGAGATCTAGAAACTTGAAATTTGGTAGGAACAATCCTCTGGCTATAAAGATTGTCCTAAAAGTACCGTATTTATCGTTCGCATGCTTAGCAGAACACTTCCGCTAAAACTGTGCTTATGAGGTCTGATTCATTGTAATATTAACAGGGTTACGGAGTCGGATATTTGGAAAGAGTGCAGATTCGAACCCATAAGAACGTTAAATCTTTTAAATCTGAATATAAGTATTACTGAATATCGGAAAGTATTAAAATAAGGAGTCGAAGTCGGGCTCATAAGAATGCTTAGACTCGATCTCATAAGAATGCTATAATTTTTAACCGAACTCCAATAATCTCTGAATATAATTAAAAAAAAAAAAGAATCAGAGTCGAAGTATGACATTTTGAAATTTCATGAATTATAGTCGAACCTTACACCTTCGGACTCCACAACTTTATTATTTATTATAGGTTTCAAGGGTGTCTCAGTATTATCGACCCTTCCTGAAATGGCAATCTCAGCCAATAAGTTCACGGTCGTATACATAAAGAATCTCCAATTCTTACCTTGTTCTCTCAAAAATATATATTTCAATAAATTAAATACGCACAAAAGATAAGGTAATAAAACAGAATATGCTCTACAGCAGGCATGTCTGCTGCGCGATCTGTGTTTCGCATGCTAGTCTTTGCAAGCCATTTGCGGCCAGCATAAAAAAGTTACACCAATTTCGTAATTCAAGTTTTATCATTTAAATTGGATTACCGTGTAGCAGGCTTCTCTTTATATTTAAAAAAGTCACGTCATGTTATCGATTTTTTTTTGTGTAATAAACATAAAGATTCGGATTCTTACTCTTTACAAGAATATGATTGACTGATTACGCCATATATACCGACCGGGAGAGTAATCTGGGACAGACGTCGAAAGATACGCTGCAAGCCTTACGCTAAGAATACCAGCTTCGACCACAACCGCCTGTTCAGTAAAGCGATTCAGTAGATTTTTATTCGAAACAGTAGCAACGTCAACTCAGCTACTTCAAACGAATATATCCCTTTTCGCAGACAGATTAATTTCAAAAGCAGAAAAGATAAACGAATGTATCTGTGGAGTAGGTATGACCGAACTTTCACGTTTTTATAATATCCATGAATTAAACTTTCAGAAAACTCTATAAATTAAAAAAAAAAAATAGTGTATTTGATAGTGTATCATCAAAACGAAATAAATGACAATACTCATTTGTATACATATTGTATACTTCTAAGTAACATAAATGTTTGGCAATAATTGTATCACAAGACTTTAATTAATCCTATGCGGCTCCCATAATAGCATAAGTTAATCCACATAGCCTTCAAGGAGGATTCTGAGTTAAACCTGCCTGCCTTACAGCTCATAAAGATACATCGAGTCCATATAAGAAAGTGTTAAGATGACAGGGTTCGATCGACAAAATAATAGTTTTATTTTTTTAAGCGTTTACATCGGATGAGTGATTTAGTTAATATTAAATATTATTGTAGCTAGCACTAAATATTACTGTATATAGTATTAAATCGCGATTATATTTGATTAAAGTCGATACTTGCTGGTGGTGGCTTTGTGCACTGTCCAGTAAAACCTGAAAAAAGAGGAAAAGTAAAAAAATAAATAAATAAAAATAAAAAAGATGCCGTGGAGTAACAAAATAGCAAATTTAGCAAAGAATTACAGAATGCATGAAGAATACCCATCCCAGGAGAGGTAAAATTCATTTCTTAAGCAGAACACCTTTGTATTACATTTATTTCCCATTATAACGATTAAAACAAAGATATAATGCTACGTTATATCTAAAATCCTTGTTCCAATTTCGATCAACATCCATTTTTTTTTATTTTAGAAAATGTTTAAAATTTAATTTTTAACTTAAGGTCTCTTAAGAAGAAATTTGAATCTTGATTAATAGGTGTATAATGACTATATATCAATATTTGATCGAAATCTTGAATATTCTAATTCTCAAGTGAAAGCCGTGCTCATATTATGAACCCCCCAAACCCTTTAAAATACACCGAAGAAACTGAAAGTTTGAAGAATATCTATCAGTTGATGTTTAATACCTATTGTTAAAATTTTACAAAAATTGGAGATATTTGAGTTTCCATGACGAGCATCCACTGCCGTTTTGGTAACATTTGTATGAAACTAAAGTAAAATAAATATAGCCCGCATTATACACTCTTACGCATAACAGCTAGATTCTAAAATCCATAATAATCGGTTAAGTAGACTATCACATAAAAATAAATATTTAAATGAATTATTAACAACGCTTACGAATGGTTATGATTATCGAAAATTCAAAATATCTAACAATTTAAACAAATGATTTATTATATATTTTATTTCTTCTCTTTTTAATCTTTAAATATCAATGTCACGCAAGTAATAATGTGCAAGTTAGTATTTTAAAACCCTACTTGAGTCTAGGAGTGAATATTACACATAGAAATATATAAACACATACTTATATATATATAAAGTTTAAACACTGAATGAAACATTGCACCACGTGATCTTGATCACGCAGCGCAATGGGGAAAGAGGTGGCTGGTTAATTTTCATGCATCTAAATCCAAACAGTTATCTTTCCATCATGAACGCTCTGATCTCCGTCTGGCATCAATTGAAATGAATGGTTACCCCATGTTTTGACAAGGTTCTGGGTCTGACCTTTACTCCTGATCTGAGATGGAACACGCACATCATATCCGTTGCTAAAACTGCTAGAAAAACTGGTGGGATCGTTCTACCGCTCCAGTAGATATCTCACTGATGATGCAATTCTCTACCTGTATAAGAGCCAAGTACGTCCAAGGATGGAGAACTGTTGCCACATCTGGACAGGAGCTGTTAGAAGCAGCTTATCCTGCCTTGACAAAGTTCAAAATAAACTTCGTAGCATGCCCTTTTCTATTTCCTGCAACCTGTTTCCTACAGAAGAGACGTTGCGAGTCTGTCTCTGCTTTATCGTTATTTTTATGACAAGTGCTCGTCTGAGCTCCAAACTATGCCCCTCTGGCCTGGTTTTCACGAAAAACACTCGTCTATCTGAAACCGCTATAAATAATTTCACCCACTCTTTTTCTGTGCTTAAACTTTAACGTAGATTCCATGAACAAAGCTTCTTTCTTAGAACTGCACGATTGTAGAACTCTGTTCTGTTTTCCAGCTTTCGAACTGACTACAATTTGGTCGCTTTCAAGTTCAACGTGAACAAGTTCTTGATGAGCTATCCCCTTAAGTAATCCAATTTACAAAGTTTCCACTACTAACGATTACTACGATATTTCACCATTGACTACTGTACACTCATTAACTCTTATCAGAGATATGAACATGCCCCTGGATAAATTCGTAATACCGAGATAGTTTTTTATAGAGTGCAAAGTTGTAAAACTCTAAAATATTTCCAAGCAATCGAAAACAAACTGTGTGAAAATAAAACTTACACAACAGAAAATGATAAACTTAGAAAATCTCTTTTTTTGGGGGTAGGGTGGGGGTAAGATCCCATTAGACCAGTGGTTCCCAACCTAAACACTTCCGCATCAATTTTGAGAGATTAGCCTTCGGGGTCAAGGTCGCAGGCGATTTTCTAGCAGGTTATGGATGCCATGCTGGGCGGACTCGACTTCGTATGCGCCTACTTGGACGATATCCTTATTGCCAGTAAATCAGCAAACGGGCATCCCAAGCACATTCATGTGATCTTTAAAAGCATTCAAAACATTCATGTGATCTTTAAAAGCATCCAAAACATTCATGTGATCTTTAAAAGCATTCAAAACTTCGGATTTAAAGTAAAAGAAACAACGTGTGATTTCCTCATGAACGAGATCAAGTAACTAAGCCACATAATCGATAAAAATGGAAAATGCCTCGACGGTGAGAGAGTAGAAATCATAAAGAACATGCCTGCTTCCGATAATGTACAAGCGCTCCAACGTTTTCTGGAACTAGCAAATTCCTTACAGGTTTTCATAAAGAACATGCATGACTTGCGCTAAATGAACAAATAAAGAAGGAAAATGCTTGGAGGTGGACGCCTTAATGTCAAGCGGCGTTTGAAAAAGTCAAGGATACTCGAACATCGAAATTGTTTCTTACGCACTATGACCCAAAGCTGAAAATAATAGTAACAAGCGAAACAAGCTTATACTATATTGGAGCTTCTATACTACATATAATGCCCGACGGTACAAAAAAAAAAAAAAAAAAAAACGCAAATGCATCGAGAACGCTACTGCCAGCCGAGAGACATTACTTACAAATCGTAAAAGAAGCTCTACGTATCATATTCGTGGTAACGAAATTTTGTAGGTACCTACATGGCTGAACTTTCACGTTAGAAAATAATATATCGTAAGTCGTTATTGACGATTTTCGGATCTAAAATTGACTTACCAACGTATACTGCCAATAGACTACTGAGATGGTGTACTATCCTACTAAATTATGATTTTACATTGGAGTACCTGTCACCGAAAAAATAATTAGCCATGCAGATGTCCTATCAAGATTGATTCCGAAGAAAAGGGAACCTTTTGAGGATTCCATAATTGCTGCACTTCGTACCGATTCCGTAATAAAAAAAAAACAATAATAGGCAACACAATTAGAGAGCTTCTAGTATCCTTACCTGAAATTAAAAGAGAAGCAGAAAAGGATGACTTTATTTGCGACATCAAAAGCAAGATCGCTATGAAGGACAACAACCTTCCAGAAGTATTCTTGCTTTGTGATGAGGCCTTACTATATAGCGAAAGAGTGGTAATTCCGAAAAGTTTCCAGAAAAGAATTCTACGAGATTTTCGCACGGGACATACGAATGAAAAGCTTAATGAGAAGCTACGTCTACTGGTCTAACATGAACAAAAACGTAATGGAGATGATCGACTCTTGCAGAGATTGCGCCCTAGCTGCAAAAGAACCACATATCACAATTAAACCTTAGCCGAAAACTGACCCGCCGTGGTCAAGAATCCACATCAACTTTGCAGGTACTCTCGGTGACCACTATTACTTAATCGTAGTCGATAGCTAGAGATATTAAGACGCAAAAGACCCACAACGGAGACAACAATAAATTTTCTACATGAACTGTTTGCACGTTTTGGTGTAGTAGACTGCATCGTGAGAGATAATGGAACTTAGTTCACATCCGCAGAGTTCAAAAGTTTTTGTGATTCGTTCCAAGTCAAACAAATCACGACGCACCCATATCATTCTGGATCAAATGGACAGGCGAAACGATTCGTGGATACTCTCAAAAAAGCACTGAAGAAGGCTCAAGGTACACCGACGAATGAAGCCCTCCAACAGTTCTTACACATGTACTGAATTACACCTAATCCTAATACTCCAACAGCGGTTTCACTGGCGGAAACCATGTTCGCACGAAAGGCACGACCCGTCTTTGACAAAGCAGATAAAACCAAAAATGACTACTTGCGTGAGCAGGAAACGTTTTATCCCGGGAGAGAGATGTTTCTGCAAGAGTTACAAGAATAATACCTCATTCTAGGATGTGGGTACGATCAGTAAGAGAATCGGTGACATTGTATATATTATGCAAGAACTGAAACATACCCATAAACGCCACCAGAATCAATTAAGAAGATGTCGCCTGGACAACAGCAACGGAGGAAGAACCAAGCGAGTCCATATTCGAGACATTCGATCTTGACCCTCCCCAATCAACACCAGGACCACGACGTTCAGTTTGGAAAAGGAAAGTCACCGATCCACTAATGATCGATCCTAAACGTAAGAGATATTAACAGCTTTTACGAAGAAAAAGCTTAGGAGGGGATGTTGGGGTGGCACCCTCACAGATTCTGATGATGGACTATTACTGACGTCACTTCCGGTAACCAGTTTCTACTATCGATCAGTCTGGATCTTCCATTTGAGCCGAGTCCCACTCAACAAATATACGTTTCTGTATTTTCTGTTAATATATATTTCATTTCATTGTTTTCAAGCCTTCTCGTTCTTCTTTTAATCACAAAACTATCAAATAAATATTCAGAATGGAGGGTGTGGAGCTTGAAATATTCTAACTATTGGTCTGATTGCAATATTTAAACATGTAAAATATTCGTTGAAAATATTATAATTTCAAATCTTCTCTTCTCTTCTCTTCTTCTTCTTCTTCTTCTTCTTCTCTATCTATTCTATCTATATAAATAAAATGAACTCATTTTTTCCCGTCTGATTTTGACATTAATAGGATTAAAAATCAAGATATTTCATGCAAATATAATATGCACAAACGGCAGAACAATATCTGAGGTGTGTTATAGGCTTATTATTTCCCAAATTCCTCGATAATCTTAGATTTCTATACTTTTTCTGCTGAGAAGTCACGGCCAAAATCGGTTAAGATCAATGGAAGTGGTAAAATATTTTCTCTCTAATAAATTCCTCCTCCCCCTGCCACCACTTAACACCGTTTGGGGATCGTTCACAAGGAACAGTTGAGAAGAGAACACCGGTTTGGGTTCGTAGTTCTTTCATGTGAAGTTATTTAAAATCACTAAACTAAGCTGCAGTGCTCTGTGGCGTAGTGGTTAGCGTGCTGGACAATTCACATTATATTTTCACGTTCGCGCCGACCTACCGTAGTCGTTTTTTTTTGTTTTTTTTTTCCTAAACAACTGGAATGGACTTTTCTTGGTGGCCGAACTGTTAACGTTGCAGATGTTTTTTTTTGTTTGTTTTTTTTTTTCACACTTTATTTTCCTACTTTTACTCATGACTCTGGGTTTGATCCTTCCTACTTACCTACCATAACATTTTTTAAAACTCCCCCCCCCGTCCCGGAAACAAACACTCGGGCAACGCCGGGTACCCCCGCTAGTTATCTTCTTCTATTCTTCTATATAAATAAAATGAACTCATTTTTTCCCGTCTGATTTTGACATTAATAGGATTAAAAATCAAGATATTTCATGCAAATATAATATGCACAAACGGCAGAACAATATCTGAGGTGTGTTATAGGCTTATTATTTCCCAAATTCCTCGATAATCTTAGATTTCTATACTTTTTCTGCTGAGAAGTCACGGCCAAAATCGGTTAAGATCAATGGAAGTGGTAAAATATTTTCTCTCTAATAAATTCCTCCTCCCCCTGCCACCACTTAACACCGTTTGGGGATCGTTCACAAGGAACAGTTGAGAAGAGAACACCGGTTTGGGTTCGTAGTTCTTTCATGTGAAGTTATTTAAAATCACTAAACTAAGCTGCAGTGCTCTGTGGCGTAGTGGTTAGCGTGCTGGACAATTCACATTATATTTTCACGTTCGCGCCGACCTACCGTAGTCGTTTTTTTTTTTTGTTTTTTTTCCTAAACAACTGGAATGGACTTTTCTTGGTGGCCGAACTGTTAACGTTGCAGATGTTTTTTTTGTTTGTTTTTTTTTCACACTTTATTTTCCTACTTTTACTCATGACTCTGGGTTTGATCCTTCCTACTTACCTACCATAACATTTTTTAAAACTCCCCCCGTCCCGGAAACAAACACTCGGGCAACGCCGGGTACCCCCGCTAGTTATCTTCTTCTATTCTTCTTCTATATAAATAAAATGAACTCATTTTTTCCCGTCTGATTTTGACATTAATAGGATTAAAAATCAAGATATTTCATGCAAATATAATATGCACAAACGGCAGAACAATATCTGAGGTGTGTTATAGGCTTATTATTTCCCAAATTCCTCGATAATCTTAGATTTCTATACTTTTTCTGCTGAGAAGTCACGGCCAAAATCGGTTAAGATCAATGGAAGTGGTAAAATATTTTCTCTCTAATAAATTCCTCCTCCCCCTGCCACCACTTAACACCGTTTGGGGATCGTTCACAAGGAACAGTTGAGAAGAGAACACCGGTTTGGGTTCGTAGTTCTTTCATGTGAAGTTATTTAAAATCACTAAACTAAGCTGCAGTGCTCTGTGGCGTAGTGTTTAGCGTGCTGGACAATTCACATTATATTTTCACGTTCGCGCCGACCTACCGTAGTCGTTTTTTTTTGGTTTTTTTTCCTAAACAACTGGAATGGACTTTTCTTGGTGGCCGAACTGTTAACGTTGCAGATGTTTTTTTTTGTTTGTTTTTTTTTTCACACTTTATTTTCCTACTTTTACTCATGACTCTGGGTTTGATCCTTCCTACTTACCTACCATAACATTTTTTAAAACTCCCCCCGTCCCGGAAACAAACACTCGGGCAACGCCGGGTACCCCCGCTAGTTATCTTCTTCTATTCTTCTTCTATATAAATAAAATGAACTCATTTTTTCCCGTCTGATTTTGACATTAATAGGATTAAAAATCAAGATATTTCATGCAAATATAATATGCACAAACGGCAGAACAATATCTGAGGTGTGTTATAGGCTTATTATTTCCCAAATTCCTCGATAATCTTAGATTTCTATACTTTTTCTGCTGAGAAGTCACGGCCAAAATCGGTTAAGATCAATGGAAGTGGTAAAATATTTTCTCTCTAATAAATTCCTCCTCCCCCTGCCACCACTTAACACCGTTTGGGGATCGTTCACAAGGAACAGTTGAGAAGAGAACACCGGTTTGGGTTCGTAGTTCTTTCATGTGAAGTTATTTAAAATCACTAAACTAAGCTGCAGTGCTCTGTGGCGTAGTGGTTAGCGTGCTGGACAATTCACATTATATTTTCACGTTCGCGCCGACCTACCGTAGTGGTTTTTTTTTTTTGTTTTTCCTAAACAACTGGAATGGACTTTTCTTGGTGGCCGAACTGTTAACGTTGCAGATGTTTTTTTTTGTTTGTTTTTTTTTCACACTTTATTTTCCTACTTTTACTCATGACTCTGGGTTTGATCCTTCCTACTTACCTACCATAACATTTTTTAAAACTCCCCCCCCCCCGTCCCGGAAACAAACACTCGGGCAACGCCGGGTACCCCCGCTAGTTATCTTCTTCTATTCTTCTATATAAATAAAATGAACTCATTTTTTCCCGTCTGATTTTGACATTAATAGGATTAAAAATCAAGATATTTCATGCAAATATAATATGCACAAACGGCAGAACAATATCTGAGGTGTGTTATAGGCTTATTATTTCCCAAATTCCTCGATAATCTTAGATTTCTATACTTTTTCTGCTGAGAAGTCACGGCCAAAATCGGTTAAGATCAATGGAAGTGGTAAAATATTTTCTCTCTAATAAATTCCTCCTCCCCCTGCCACCACTTAACACCGTTTGGGGATCGTTCACAAGGAACAGTTGAGAAGAGAACACCGGTTTGGGTTCGTAGTTCTTTCATGTGAAGTTATTTAAAATCACTAAACTAAGCTGCAGTGCTCTGTGGCGTAGTGGTTAGCGTGCTGGACAATTCACATTATATTTTCACGTTCGCGCCGACCTACCGTAGTCGTTTTTTTTTTGTTTTTTTTTCCTAAACAACTGGAATGGACTTTTCTTGGTGGCCGAACTGTTAACGTTGCAGATGTTTTTTTTTGTTTGTTTTTTTTTCACACTTTATTTTCCTACTTTTACTCATGACTCTGGGTTTGATCCTTCCTACTTACCTACCATAACATTTTTTAAAACTCCCCCCCCCGTCCCGGAAACAAACACTCGGGCAACGCCGGGTACCCCCGCTAGTTATCTTCTTCTATTCTTCTACATAAATAAAATGAACTCATTTTTTCCCGTCTGATTTTGACATTAATAGGATTAAAAATCAAGATATTTCATGCAAATATAATATGCACAAACGGCAGAACAATATCTGAGGTGTGTTATAGGCTTATTATTTCCCAAATTCCTCGATAATCTTAGATTTCTATACTTTTTCTGCTGAGAAGTCACGGCCAAAATCGGTTAAGATCAATGGAAGTGGTAAAATATTTTCTCTCTAATAAATTCCTCCTCCCCCTGCCACCACTTAACACCGTTTGGGGATCGTTCACAAGGAACAGTTGAGAAGAGAACACCGGTTTGGGTTCGTAGTTCTTTCATGTGAAGTTATTTAAAATCACTAAACTAAGCTGCAGTGCTCTGTGGCGTAGTGGTTAGCGTGCTGGACAATTCACATTATATTTTCACGTTCGCGCCGACCTACCGTAGTCGTTTTTTTTTGTTTTTTTTTCCTAAACAACTGGAATGGACTTTTCTTGGTGGCCGAACTGTTAACGTTGCAGATGTTTTTTTTTGTTTGTTTTTTTTTCACACTTTATTTTCCTACTTTTACTCATGACTCTGGGTTTGATCCTTCCTACTTACCTACCATAACATTTTTTAAAACTCCCCCCCCCCCGTCCCGGAAACAAATACTCGGGCAACGCCGGGTACCCCCGCTAGTTATCTTCTTCTATTCTTCTATATAAATAAAATGAACTCATTTTTCCCGTCTGATTTTGACATTAATAGGATTAAAAATCAAGATATTTCATGCAAATATAATATGCACAAACGGCAGAACAATATCTGAGGTGTGTTATAGGCTTATTATTTCCCAAATTCCTCGATAATCTTAGATTTCTATACTTTTTCTGCTGAGAAGTCACGGCCAAAATCGGTTAAGATCAATGGAAGTGGTAAAATATTTTCTCTCTAATAAATTCCTCCTCCCCCTGCCACCACTTAACACCGTTTGGGGATCGTTCACAAGGAACAGTTGAGAAGAGAACACCGGTTTGGGTTCGTAGTTCTTTCATGTGAAGTTATTTAAAATCACTAAACTAAGCTGCAGTGCTCTGTGGCGTAGTGGTTAGCGTGCTGGACAATTCACATTATATTTTCACGTTCGCGCCGACCTACCGTAGTCGTTTTTTTTTGTTTTTTTTTCCTAAACAACTGGAATGGACTTTTCTTGGTGGCCGAACTGTTAACGTTGCAGATGTTTTTTTTTGTTTGTTTTTTTTTCACACTTTATTTTCCTACTTTTACTCATGACTCTGGGTTTGATCCTTCCTACTTACCTACCATAACATTTTTTAAAACTCCCCCCCCGTCCCGGAAACAAACACTCGGGCAACGCCGGGTACCCCCGCTAGTTATCTATATAAATAAAATGAACTCATTTTTTCCCGTCTGATTTTGACATTAATAGGATTAAAAATCAAGATATTTCATGCAAATATAATATGCACAAACGGCAGAACAATATCTGAGGTGTGTTATAGGCTTATTATTTCCCAAATTCCTCGATAATCTTAGATTTCTATACTTTTTCTGCTGAGAAGTCACGGCCAAAATCGGTTAAGATCAATGGAAGTGGTAAAATATTTTCTCTCTAATAAATTCCTCCTCCCCCTGCCACCACTTAACACCGTTTGGGGATCGTTCACAAGGAACAGTTGAGAAGAGAACACCGGTTTGGGTTCGTAGTTCTTTCATGTGAAGTTATTTAAAATCACTAAACTAAGCTGCAGTGCTCTGTGGCGTAGTGGTTAGCGTGCTGGACAATTCACATTATATTTTCACGTTCGCGCCGACCTACCGTAGTCGTTTTTTTTTGTTTTTTTTTCCTAAACAACTGGAATGGACTTTTCTTGGTGGCCGAACTGTTAACGTTGCAGATGTTTTTTTTTGTTTGTTTTTTTTTTCACACTTTATTTTCCTACTTTTACTCATGACTCTGGGTTTGATCCTTCCTACTTACCTACCATAACATTTTTTAAAACTCCCCCCCCCCGTCCCGGAAACAAACACTCGGGCAACGCCGGGTACCCCCGCTAGTTATCTTTCTTCTCTTTTCTTCTATATAAATAAAATGAACTCATTTTTTCCCGTCTGATTTTGACATTAATAGGATTAAAAATCAAGATATTTCATGCAAATATAATATGCACAAACGGCAGAACAATATCTGAGGTGTGTTATAGGCTTATTATTTCTCAAATTCCTCGATAATCTTAGATTTCTATACTTTTTCTGCTGAGAAGTCACGGCCAAAATCGGTTAAGATCAATGGAAGTGGTAAAATATTTTCTCTCTAATAAATTCCTCCTCCCCCTGCCACCACTTAACACCGTTTGGGGATCGTTCACAAGGAACAGTTGAGAAGAGAACACCGGTTTGGGTTCGTAGTTCTTTCATGTGAAGTAATTTAAAATCACTAAACTAAGCTGCAGTGCTCTGTGGCGTAGTGGTTAGCGTGCTGGACAATTCACATTATATTTTCACGTTCGCGCCGACCTACCGTAGTCGTTTTTTTTTTTTTTTGTTTTTTTTTCCTAAACAACTGGAATGGACTTTTCTTGGTGGCCGAACTGTTAACGTTGCAGATGTTTTTTTTTTGTTTGTTTTTTTTTTCACACTTTATTTTCCTACTTTTACTCATGACTCTGGGTTTGATCCTTCCTACTTACCTACCATAACATTTTTTAAAACTCCCCCCCCCGTCCCGGAAACAAACACTCGGGCAACGCCGGGTACCCCCGCTAGTTATAAATAAAATCTAAAAGTAAATAGCTGAGTGGAAGAAGAGAAACTATTACGTGATAATGACAATATTAATAATCCTAACATAATAATATCATAATATGAATAAAATGATAAAATACTAATTTGTATATTCATTTAATTAGTTAAAATAATAAAGTACTATGTGATTAGCGTATTTTAAAAATAAATACAAGTGGAAATATGATTTATTCAAGTGAAGTAAACTGTACTAACCAATTTAACTAGTTTGGAAATAATTACTAAAACTTGATTGAGAATATTTGTACATGATAATAATAGGTGGAAAGTAATACATTGTTTTTAGAGTTAGAGTTTCAAAAACAATTAATTTAAAATAAATAAATTAAATAAAAAAAAAATAATATATACATAATATATATATATAATATAATAATTGGAATTAATAAAATAAAATAAAATATTAAGTCAATAAGGCTATAAATATATATATATATATATATATATATATATTCACATTAAAAAATTTTTTTTAATTCTAATAATAATCGTAGTACAAATTGAATTAATTAACAATAATATGAATCAAACCAATTAAATGAGATAATGATATAATTAAATGCAGTAAAAAAACATTTAATCAAAAAGGGAGATAGTATAAAGGGAAATAACTCAGTTAAATTAAGAAAATGTTACGCCCATTTGAACGGATAATAAACAAATGATAAAAAATATTAAAATAGAAAATCCTATATTAATGTTTAAAATGACTAATTAAAACTAATTAAATGTCATAAAAGAACTCTGGTTAATGAAGGAATAAATTTAATATAAATAGTTATATATGTGATGAAATAAAATTTACAGGCATGAAAAATTTAGGTCTGATCAACAAATGATATTGCCGAAAACTAAATCAAGGGATTAAGTAATTAGTTTCGTATGAAAATAAATATAAATATACAATTTACAGGATAGTATAGTATGATTATAGTATTCACAGTTATCAATATTATCTAAGTAAAAATATATAAACTAATTATAAATATTAAATTAATAAAATATTAAATAAAATATTTTTTATTAATGTATATCAAAATGAATGCAGTTTCGTAAGACCGGAATTTAAATTTGGCGACTTTACTTGAAAATTCAAAGATGGCGTAATAAAAGAAAAAAAAGGTAATTTTTCTCATTATTTTCGGATTTTGTAATCATGCCCATATGCATTTATTTTCTTTTAAAATTGATAAGTGTTTTTTTCCTTCTGATGAGTTAAGAGCAAAATAAGTTCATTAATTGATATAATAATTAAATGAGTGATTTTGCGCTACGAAACAAGAACTATCAAAGATTGTGCATGTCAAGCATACGTGAAGGATAGTAAAAATCTTGAAATTTGGAATATAGACTTTTATCATTTATTTGTTATTGGTAGCAAGTCATTATTTAAGACTGTTTGGTCGAACACGACAGAGTTCTCCTTTTTCCGATTATGTTGGATATCTTTTCAATTCGCCGAGCGGTGTTTTTTTTTATTTCGACTGGCATGTTGTATATTATGGCGCCCAGTAGTTGTTGTTCGGTTATATTCTTCTCAGGCGCTTTCTATTGGTACATCTGATCGTCGTCAGTAGCGATTGTGGTTGTCCTTTGTTTTTTTCTTTATTGAGGCTTGGTGTATTTAGAGTTAGTTTTTTTTAAATTGATTATACCAGGTGGGTGCAGGATTGATAGGGGCGAATTATTTTTGTTTGTAATTTTGATTTTCATATTTAATATTTTATTTATTTAGTTTATATTATTGTTAATTATTGAATACAGTTAGTATATTTGTCCAGATATTAAATGAGATCTGGTTTATAAGGGTCTGTAGTTTTTTTTATTAGTATGGCTTCCGGTAATTATATATATATATATATATATATATATATATATATATATATATATATATATATATATATATATATATATATATAATGTCATTGCGTATTTTTGTTTTCGATGCCTTTGAACGAATATCATTTTTTAATTAAATTATCCATGTACATATGTTTTGTCGTTTACGTTTACAACTCGTCAGCGTGGCTGAATCTAGCAAGATTCGAAACCAGAACCCTAGAGTCTGATATATATATATATATATATATATATATATATATATATATATATATATATATATATATATATATATATATATATATATGAGAGAGAGAGAGAGAGATTAAGTAGGAGAAAGAAAATAAATGTTACGATGTACTCACCTGGAAAGCATTATCTTCGTACACTAGAGAAAAAAAACGCAAATTCAAAGGATAAAACACTGATAGTGACGATAATTATGATGATTTATAATGATAAACAAATGGATGGCTTATTGGCATCAAATTTCTAGTGAAGACCAATGGTTGCTGCTAACGAGGAATCAATAGCGAGCGGCTGTTACGACAACGTAAAATCATTTGCAAGGGTTACTGAAAAAGGTGGAGAGTACTGGAAATCTGGGAAGACTTGTTGTCACTCAAACTTCAGAGAATGCCACAAGTTGTTCTCAAAGAGAAATCTTTGATGATGGCCTGTGTGAAAACTCCTAGTGAATAATAATAATAATAATAATAATAATAATAATAATAATAATAATAATAATTCACCCTAAGGTCTATTGATACTACATAAAATCGGCGTGAAGGAGGATCGAAATCCTGACATATTGTTACATATTAGGAGCCGATTTAAGGGTCAAAGAGTAATACTAAGCGGAAGTTAAAAGCAATGAAATTTCTGGGCGAACATCCGCCCCTCCCTCTCATTCCTATAAATTACTAGAGTTCAACTAAGCGGTTGACATACGCGTATGCGCGTTTTGGCCTTCGGGGCAAGATCAAAGTGTTTTTGTTTCCCCGCCCTCGACACAAATGAATTATTGTATTACCTTTATTGTCATCTTTTTTGTTTTTACACGCTAATAAAAAATGTTTTAAAAATTGGGTGCTAAGTAGGACGTCCCCAAGTACGAAAGGGCGAATGCGGTATTATGGCGAAAGAAGATTCTAGCTAAGAGAAACTTTGTCTAGTTCTAGAGTGACAAGGATGACCAACGACCCCCATTTCCCCTCCTTTTGAGTTGGCCTTGTGCCTAAATGTTTTTGTTCATGTTCATTTTTTACCTAAATAAAAGATTTAATATCTCAAAGTGTAGTATCTGTTCTCCCAGCTATCTCATTTTTGATCTTCCAAGACACCGCCACCGGGCTCTCGGGCTAGGTTTAAGACGCTTATCACTTTGACTTACTAACCTTGGTTAGTGGGATTGACCCCCTTTTTGGGGAGTCAGGACCCTTTTTGCTCCCCCCAGGACCGACGTCATTGTGTGGTAGTTTGGACCCAAAACCGATCCCTTCTTTAGGAGTTTGGTGTTTTCGGGACCGACAACACTTTCTTTGGTTGACGCGACCTGGTCGGGTTAGCAGTAGTATTTTTTTTGGGGGGGGGACTTCATTTCCTCCTCCCCTCTAAGGTTGAAATGGTCTATTCTCTCCTCTTGCCAGGCCCAAACTTTGTCTTCCTTCGCTGCTCTCCCAGTGGATTGAGCAGACCGGGGTCACTTTCTCGCTTCCTTAGGGTTGTTTGTGGGTAGAGTGTCGTGAGTTGGGGGTTTTCTTCGTTTCTGTTCCCCTCTCTGGGTAGAGATGTCTATCCCCTCTCTCTCTCTTAATTGCGACGTGGCACTCTGACCCGCTAGTACCCACAGCGTCTTCCTTCTCTGCTCTCCCCCTCATGGGGGATTCGAGCTGCTAACCCAACGTCCCCGCAAGGAGAAGTGAAACCTCTGTTCTCTTCTGATCCCGCTCGGCCCCCATTTCCTCTAATTTTTTCTTTTCTCCGCGCTACGCTTTGGTCAGCGTCAGCAGCCAGTGAAACCACTCCACGATGATGTTCTTCAGATGCCACACGTCAATTTCTTGTTCATTGTAAGTGGAGGAGAAATCCTTCACGACTGAGACAATTTTAATTTTTGTTTTTTTCCCACATTAAAAAAATGACCCTGGTGTCTAACTCTGTCCCGTGTGGAGGCATTGTAAATAGGGACATACGTAGCAAGACGGGTTATTCGTCGATCTCTTTATCTCCTCTCTCTCTCTCTCTCTCTCTCTCTCTCTCTCTCTCTCTCTCTCTCTCTCTCTCTCTCCATTTATTTATTTATTTATTTATTTATCTATCTATCTATCTATCTATCTATCTATCTATCACACGCAATCTGCTTCTGCGGCGGCGATGAAGTCACACGCGTAAAGAATTTCGTGCACGCACGGTAAGCATGATATGACAAGTGTGATTTCATGTATCTATCGGGGGACAGCATCACAAGTTACCAGCCACTTCACTTCGCTTTTTGTGTGTGTGTGACCAGCTTGCTTGCTTTCAGCATTAAACAAACCGGAAAATAGTGGGAGATGTAAAATTAGCAAAGATAGGGAGCTGCTTACTAATATACCTCTTATCCCATTTGATGTAATTTAGATATTTCACTCCACATCATTCAGAAATCTGTACATATTTTTCATGTAAATCAAATTTTCACACACACAGACGCGCACACACAAGTAGAGATACTTTAAGTAATCAAGCTATGGAGCCGATTGTTTTGAAAGTGTCTAGTTAAAAAAAAAAAGATTATAGATCAGCACGACTCCCGCGCCTCCTTACCTAAATTTTAATAGCCTTGCGGCTAATTTGTCATGCTATTTTTAATAGAGTAACGTACTTACAATTGTTCACTGTTTTTTTTCCTATACTTGTTCACGCCAAACAAGGCATAATGCCCTATAGGCTTAGGAATCTGCTATTTTACAGGAGAATATGTAAGAAGATTAGCGAGATGTCTATTCACATTACATTTAAATTTCAACATGTCAGTACAAACAGGAAAGCACGAAGCAGGGAAAGAATTCCAAATTTTAAAAGTTCGAGGGAAGAAGCTATTAGAGTAGAGGGCTTTCCGGCATCTAGGGACTTCTATAATGAAGGGGTGAGATTTTGTTGCTAAACGGGGTTGTCACTGTACGCGTGTGAATCAAGTGGCTAGTTGTAACAAGATTATTCAATCTGCGGATAAATATTCTGACAAGGGGATTGCAGTTTTGGAGTTTGCAACTAATATGGGAGTCTCAAACTGGGTTATATGAATAACATAAATTTGTATAGTTTAAGATGCGTCTTCATTGGTGCTCCTATTTACTTCCCTCCCTTTGACGGAAGAGTTAGACACAAGGTCAGTGTTAAATGTGGGAAATTTTCAACTCCTCCAAAAGGTACCCTTTGAATTGCAACAAAAATTTTAAAATAGAATGACTCAGCATAGAAAAAAAAATTCTTTTTTTCGTTGATCGAGGATAGAAAAGATAAAGTGGTAGTATTAGAACAAATACTACACGTTGTTCCTGCCAGTCTGACGTCATGAAGTGGATTGGACAGTTTCTCTCAGAATACACAGTCAGAATTGATCAGAAACGAACTATCATCTTATTGGTTAGACGCTGTGGTTTCTTCGGGCGGTTTGTGTTTTTAACCGTCTGGTCGATATCTGATCACGAGTAGGGCTGTGACAACAGAATATTCTTTCCATTCTTTTGACTCTCGAGTATATATCCGACATAGTTAGACACACTTAATCAACCGAGAACCACATTTATCGATATAAAAAACATATAAGATATTAATGGATATATACTCCAGAATTAAAACAATGAAAAGAATATGCTGGTGTTACAGCCCTAGTGATCACCTAATGAAAGAACTTCATTTTTTATGGAAGTCGCTCGGTATAAGGCATGGTGCCTTAGTCGCTCGGTATAAGGCATAAGTCGCTCGGTATAAGGCATGGTGCCTTAGTCACTCGGTATAAGGCATAAGTCGCTCGGTATAAGGCATGGTGCCTTAGTCGCTCGGTATAAGGCATAAGTCGCTCAGTATAAGGCATGGTGCCTTAGTCGCTCGGTATAAGGCATAAGTCGCTCGGTATAAGGTATGGTGCCTTAGTCGCTCGGTATAAGGCATAAGTCGCTCGGTATAAGGCATAGTGCCTTAGTCACTCGGTATAAGGCATAAGTCGCTCGGTATAAGGCATGGTGCCTTAGTCACTCGGTATAAGGCATAAGTCGCTCGGTATAAGGCATGGTGCCTTAGTCACTCGGTATAAGGCATAAGTCGCTCGGTATAAGGCATGGTGCCTTAGTCGCTCGGTGGCATGGTGCCGAAGTCGCTCGGTATAAGGCTCGGTATAAGGCATGATATAAGAGTTAGCAAAAACGAAAGGTGATCATTGCAAAGAAAGAGGGTGCCTATTGACCAATAGGAGGAAAATAATGAACAGGAAGAAAATTCCACAATTTTGCAGTTCTTGAAAAGCAGCTATGGGAATAATAAGCTGTATTACAATGAGGCATTTAAAACAGCGAATTGATGGAGACCACTTGACTAACGAGTCAAACGAGCTGAAACAAAGGAAGAAGGAAATATATAAGAAAATTTAGAAGAACCTATATTAGTTGGATTATTTTTCTATATGACTCTGCGGGAAGAGGTTTCGTTTTTATTCTAAAATAATATATTTTGGCAGTTTAACCATGAAACAAATACACTGAGATAATTGCCAAGAAGAATATGGTCTTTCTTTACCGAAGATAAAAGAAGGTGGTCTTTAAAGAAGGTGAAAGTTTTCTTTCTTTACCATGCTAGAAGATTACTCACAATTGAGAGTATACTGTACATCTACAAAGCCACTGTTCGTCCATGCATGGAGTATTGTTGCCACATCTGGGCTGATGCATCTACCACTAGTCTTTCGCTCTTAGAAAGGGTTCAAAAACGAGTCGGAATACTTATAAGGCCCCACACTAGAAACCAAACTCAAACCTTTGTTCTATCGCCGAAATATAGCACCTGTGTGCCTGTTTTACAAGTATTTTAATGGAATGTGCTCTGATGAACTCAAAGCCCTTATACCTCCACGACTTAGATACGGGCCTCACAAGCCCGAGAGGCAGCAAAATCCTACCCCCTACACTGAAGAAATTCCTAGATGCAAAAAAGCCTTCTACTCAAATAGTTTCTTCCCTCGAACTGCTAAACTTTAGAATTCCCTTCCGGGTCCCTGCTTCCCTGACTCTACTGACATGCAAAAGTTCAAGTGTCATGTGGAGAGATATCTCGTTGCTGAACTTCCTACATAGTATCCCTGTAAATTTGGTCCCAATTAGTAGTTCCTCACATTAAAGTGGCACTGGGCATCATTTGGGGCGAAAATATCAGTAAAAAAAAAAATAACAACAGTAAATAACAGTAACAGTGGTTTTCTTTTCTTCCCCTTTCGCTTTTCCTTCTTCTTACTATTCACACAGAAAAGAAAAATACACCAAAAATCTCATCTGAGTATCATTATTCTCATTCCTCGGATATGTTTCCGGCCAACCGTAAACTAGTTAAATCCCCACTACGAGACGGCATACACGAAAGTATATTTTCCGTTAATGTTCGTTATATTCGGATGCGTGCTGTCGTCTACCATTTATTGTCTAATATACCGAGCGCCATTAAAACGCTCGGGAACCCGTTCAAATCATTGTTTTGTTCTGTTTTGTTCTTTTTTTTTTCTTTTTTTTTATACGTAGATAGACAGCGAGAAAAGATTAGTACCAATACATAATAGTTGTAGTGATGTTGCTCTTTAATTTTCTTTTTTTTTTACATTGTGTGTGGAATAATAGAAACAATTAAACAATATAACAACGCCATTGTTTGCTTCTGAGACTTTATTTACATTTTTTTTAATATAAATTACAGCACTGTACATGTAAATGAACTGCAATTTACTCGTATTCTAATAACTAGTGTACATTCTTCGCTAGTGGTCACACTAATATTTATTCATTTATTTATTTATTGCGGACTATTATCTTCATTATTTAGTTGTTGTTCCACGACGTTTCGAACAACTGTTCCTCTGGCCTTCGTCGGGTGGTTACCGCGACTGGATAGGAACTCCGAATCTCCTAACTATATCCTCAGCAATTACTGCTTTCCATAGTTGTTGTTGTCTCACCACATTCAAAAATTGAATTTAACTTAAAAATACTATTTAGTCTTTTTAAGTTAAATTCAATTTTTTTTTTACAATATTTTTGTTAATTAAATTGTAAGGTGAAAGTACAGAATAGTTACAAAGCATCCTCCTCTCTCCATGTTAAGAATGGCTTTTTAAATAATAACGTTATTTCAGCGCAATAACATAGATGTTGGTCCAGCCATATCAGACATTTACGAGAAATCCGGTTCATATTATGCAACAGTAACGACATCCGGTTCATACTAAGCACCAGTATCAGGTTTTCAGCACAAGAATAGGACGACATACACGAAAGTATGTTTTCCGTTAATGTTCGTCCTACTCGGACACGTGTTATCGTCTTTGATTTGTCGTTGGACGCAGAAAAAGAAACAGACGTGCTTATCGAGAGAGAAGATGTATTCAGGCTTAGTTAAAGGTGGAACCGAAAAAGAGATCTCTTTAATCTTCTTTCTTAATATAATAGAAACAAGATTCGGTTCAAAATGAAAAGAGCGAGACGAGGAAAGATAAGATCATTAAATCCATAAAAAAAAAGAACACACCCGACAATGACAACGAAAACAGCGCTCAGAGGATTAGCGTCAATAATGCAAGCATGTCAAGTCATAAGTTCACCTCAAGCAGATTATGGTTACAGATCGGAAGTAGGAATAGCTTATACCACTGCGTTTTTTTGTTTTTTGTTTTTGTTTTTTTCAACCAGAGCTAGAATTTTCCTCAAAGGTGAAATTCTATTTTTTTTTTCTTAGATGAATTACGATCAAACAAAATCAAATTAGTAAAATATTAATCTTTCTACGAACCAAAATTACACATGTCTTCTAATATATAAAATTAAGTCGATTGAATTTTACGAATTCGCCCATAATAGATTTCACGATGAATAATCGATATTTGATACTAAATAGCCTATTTTTGTTGACTATTGTTATACCATATTCTTTGCAATAGAAAAACGCATTTTACTTCGCATCTTTAAAAATATACACATTCCGATTCGGGAGTTGGTAATATGTGGATATTTTAAGCATTCTTAATTAATCACTTAAACAGAAAATTCAGCTTATAATCATCATTCAAAAAGTTATTGTGATCTATCTATTTTGAGTTAACAGATAAAAAGTGTTTGAATTGCGTAGTACATCACTTATTTATTGAAAGTACTTGCACATCATGGCATTGCTTAAATAATTTGACTTTTGCAAGTCGAAATTCACTGTTATTTTGGTATAATGTAATAAAAAATGGACTCAAGTGTAATGAAAACTAGAGGGATGATATTTCCCTCCCCTTCAAAAAACCTCTAAAATTTGGGCCTTTCCATCGAATGAAACTTTAAAATCATGTGTACGTATGTCAGCATCTAGGGACATCTACGGCGGAAGTGGTGTAATTTTGCTGCTAGTCGGATATGTCTGGGGTATTTCCTTTTAGTAGGCACAAGTGCAGTAAGATTATGGGAGCGTAAGTTTATGGAAACGAAGTACTTATCAAATAAGCACAGGAATGCAACTCTGTGGTGATGCGACAGGGTCTGGAGCATAGCAGACCTACGACGATAGACAGTGAGAAAAGATTAGTACCAATACGTAATAGTTGTAGTGATGTTGCTCTTTAGTTCTCTTTTTTTACCTTGTGTGTGGAATAATAGAAACAATTAAACAATATAACAACGCCATTGTTTGCTTCTGAGACTTTATTTACATTTTTTTTAATATAAATTACAGCACTGTACATGTAAATGAACTGCAATTTACTTGTATTCTAATAACTAGTGTACATTCTTCACTAGTGTTCACACTAATATTTATTCATTTATTTATTGCGGACTATTATCTTCATCATTTAGTTGTTGTTTCACGACGTTTCGAACAACTATTCCTCTGGCCTTCGTCGGGTGGTTACCGTGACCGGATAGGAACTCCGAATCTCCTAACTATATCCTCAGCAATTACTGCCTTCCATAGTTGTTGTTGTCTTGCCACGTTTGGTTCAACTAAGCCTCTGGCTGGCTTTTGGTAGGATTGAAACCGCTATCTTCATACAATGCTCACTTGGAATCGTAGAGATTCAACGTTTCTATCCACTGCGCCACGGTTCCTATCCCGTCACGGTAACCACTTGATTAAGGCCGGAGGGATAGTTGGCTGAAAAGTCGTGAAACAACAACTAAGAAAGGAAGTCCACAATAAATAAATAAATGAATAAATAATACTCATCTCAATAAGCATTCAAATTAATTAAATAATATTTATCTAAAATCATAATTACATCATATTTAATTTTTCATATAAAAAATATTATTAGCATTTCTAATGAGCAAAAGAACAATAAAGCAATAGTTAATTTTTTTATTTACAGCGGAGGATGTATTTTTAAATTTATTTCAGAAATCGGATATTATACGGCTTTGCTGTTTGCTTTCCTAAGTAAGTCTTTCTAATGCTTTTCATTTATCATTTCAACTGGATAGGACCGAATTATCGCGAGTTGAATAAACACAACATTTCTTTCTGACCGAAAATAAATAAACACCATACTTTCCTCTGATTCTTGGGGGTGGGGGATTAGGCACTAAAAATGACGACTGATATTAAAAGCAGAAAATACATTAGTGGTTAAAAATTAAATTGAACGAATACAGTTGTCTATCACTTAAATCAAGAAAAAAAAACGTCGGAGAGTAGGAAGTTTTTTAAAAATAAAGGAATGAACAAAAACGTATAAATCGGTACAGGAAGCAGAAAAGAAAAAGAAAGGAAGTCTACTCGTGAAACTACATTTGCGTTCTTCCGCCGGGTAGACTTTTGTGTGACGGAGCGAATATAATATATATATATATATATATATATATATATATATATATATATATATATATATATATATATATATATATATATATATATATATTAATTATTAATCATTAATTAATAATTATTACGTGCATAAAAGTAAGTCATCTATATACATGCATGTTTCGGAGTTTACTCTTCATCAGTATAGCTAGAGTAACTCCGAAGCATGTATGTATATAGATGACTTACTTTTATGCACGTAGTAATTATTAATTAATAATTAATAATTAATATTTAAATTAAAAAAAAAAGTAAAACGTCCTAAAATTTGGACGAAAAAAAATGTAAACAAAAGGGCAAATAACTCCTTTTTTACAATAAGAGAAAACGCTCAGGGAGCGAAATAAAGAAATTAATCGCTAATAAAAAATAAATAAAAATTCAAACAATCTTATATATATATATATATATATATATATATATATATATATATATATATATATGTATGTATGTATATATATATATATATATATATATATATATATATATATATATATGCGCATTACTTATAATTGAACGGAGGCTGTGTATCTTTTATATCATGCTATATTATGAGCATGCGTCAGTTACTCCACTTGCTTTTTATGATGAATAAAGCACTTTTTCAATGCGGACCATGCTTTTGATATGCGAATTTCGATTTCTCTCTCTCTCTCTCTCTCTCTCTCTCTCTCTCTCTCTCTCTCTCTCTCTCTGCCGCATTGGATGGGCTGCGTATAGCATGGATTTCAAGGCTAACTGACAAACTGAAAAGGCAGTTCTTCAGGGCAGTAGTAAAGTTTATCCTTGTTTACAGTGCTACAGCCTGGACACTCACCAAAAGATTGGAAAGAAAACTAGACGGCACATATACCCGTGTGCTACGAACAGTATTAAATATATCTTGGCAAAAATCATCCCACGAAGCAGCAACTTTATGGCAATCTACCTGCCATATCTAATACCATCAGAGAAAGACGCCTACGATTTGCCGGTCATTGTCTGAGGAGCAAGCATGAATTGGTGAGTGACGTATTGCTATAGACTCCACGACACGGACGCGCAAGCAAAGGACGACCTAGATCCACGTACATCCAGCAAATAACACACGACGCCAACCGTGAATCTGAAGATTTGAGGCAGCTGCTGGAAGACAGGAAACTCTGCTGGAGAGAAAGAGTCACATTGGTCCGGGCATGATGATGATGATGATGATGATGATGATGATGATGATGATGATGATGATGATGATGATGATGATGATGATGATGATGATGATGATGATGAAAGCATTTGTGTTATTACTTATGTATTATAAATTTATTTTGCTTTCGCCCGACTTTCTTTCGACTATTCTGAGCATGTACGATCGAAGGACAATAATACTTAGACTTTTCGTAAGAGATAACGTTGCTTATTTTATTAACTTACCTGTTGTATCATGAAGACTTTTATTAGCCCAAATATCTGTGTCTTGTAATCTGGCTCCAATATACAGGTAGGTATTGTCCCATCGCAGTTTTACGCGTGTTTGAAAACTTGGTTTCGGGTATTCTTCGCCTCTTATATCTGGATCAACAAAATAAACAGCCAATTTCGATTGTGATTCATTCAGGATTGGGTTTGTAGAATTAAATTGACAAACGCACATGAATTTTTAGCATAAAATAACCATTCTATAATAGAGATTTGGTGTTCACTGTGGTTGTAACTGAAATTTGGAATTTATATAGCAGAGTATAAAGTGGATTCTGTGTTTACTTTCGACATCTTCGTAGCTTTCGTTTGTCTGATTTTGTCCTTTAGTTTTTACATTCCATGAGCGATATTGCTGACAAAGGGGAAAGAATTGGTGTTTTCTGGATTGGAATCTATCCATGTAACATTTATCGTGGACTGTGGTAAGCTTTAACTCTTTACGTCAAGTGGCTCCATGCCTTGACTGGGTCGAGTTCCACGAAAAATAAAACTCCAAGTGATGTGGTTATCTGGTTTGTTTGTCACTTTTCACACTTGCATTCTCTAATGTTTTAGATGGTAAGAGAAAAAAATGATAATCGAAATAATGAGAGGAATGAATGGTGTATATGATTAAAAAGAAGAGAAAGAGGGGGAAAGGAGAATGAGCGAGAGGGGGTATGAGGGAGAAACAGAGAGGTGCAAGAAAAGGGGTAAGATAGAGTTTATTATGAAATCATAATATAAGCGTGTGTTTCACCACAGCCAATTTATGCTTTTGAATTTTTTTTTTTTATGAAAATCGCTCCAGCCAACGCGTGAAGCCAGTTGATGTACTAAGCTAAAATACAACTTCTAGGACAAAGGCTATCAAAAGATAAGTGTTATATAAATAGATTTCGACCCAGAAAATAGCAATTCTTTCAAACTTTGTCATGTATATATACACAAGCGGCAAAAAGAACGTCCGCACTTGTATTTTTTTTCAAAAACTGCAAATTTAAGCTAAATTTAATGTAACTGTTTAAACAAACTACACCTCATTAGATTCGCCTTTTATTCTACTACCCGTTCATATTTGTCTATAAATTGAAATATTCTAGTGTTCATGTCAATTAAAAAAATAACTTTAAATTGAGGAGGCAAAAAGAAAGGCCGCACAATGGAAAATCGTTATTTAAATGTAACTTTAGGACATTAATGCAACACACGTACAACAGGAACACAATGAACTAGGAAATATTTAGTAGAATAGCCCTTCCCCAATTTTACAGCTTGCATTCTCTTAGAAATTCCTTGAATTAAACTGCAGCAATACTCCGGGGAAAGGGCATTCCGCTTTTCTTTAATTTTTGTCCAAAGTTTTTCCAAATTTGAAATTTTATCATTGCGTAGCTGTTGCTTGATGTAATGCCATACGTTTTCGATAGGATTGAAGTCTGGAGATTGTGTAGGCCAGTTCAAACACGGAATATCATGCTCTCCCAGGAACCTCTTGACATTGCCAGCCTTTTTTTCTTTTCTTTTTTACATGGTAGTCACCACTTACCAAGGCCTGGGAGCCACTCGGGATAAGGGTTATTGCGTATACAGTAATCAATGGGATACTATCGCGGTAATCGTTAGTAATGGAGATTTGATAAAGTGTCTTACTTAAGGGGCGGTTTATCAGGAATTTGTTTCTATTGGACTTGATAGAAAACATCCAAGTTGTAGTCAGGTGGGAAAAAGGCAAACGGAACAGATATCCACAGGCGTGCACTGCTAAGAAAGAAGCTTTGTTCATGGAATGTACAGCTGTGTTAATGGGAGCATTATCTTGCATGAAGATGGATTATCATCCAAATTCCGACCAAAGTAGGGTAGAAAATGCTTAGTCAACATATTAATGTACTTAGTCGAATTAATTCGACCTTGCAAGCGAAGTATAGCCCCTGGACCATTGGTACTAATAATGTCCCACACCAAAACTGAACCTCCACCGCCTTGCAGCGTTGAAACTGAGCACCTAGGATTAAATTCTTCGTCTTTCCTCTGACAGAATTACTGCCTACCACCACTGCCTAGCCTATTGAACTTACTTTCGTCGCTAAAAAATACTTTTGACCAACATGAAGAATCATGATCTTCATTGCATCTGACGAAGTCCGGATGGTGCTTTTTGTTCTTTACAGAAATTATTGGTTTGTGTCTTGCAACATATCCTCACAAATTAAATTCCTTTAATCTGTTCTTGACAGTAGAAAGAGAGCACTTTTTAACAAGATTGCACTGTTGTTGAATTTGGGGTGCCGTTTCAAATCTGTTTCTTAGGCTGCGGATCTTGATAGCATTGTCTTCCCTGTTAGAAGTAACTCTAATATGACCAGATTTAGGCGCATCACGAATACTGCCGGTGTTTTGGTGCTTTTGCACAGTCTTTCGTACCGTTTTCTCATCAAATTTCAATCTGCAGTCGATTTCTCGATTGGATAAACCAGAAAGGTGGAGATTAATGAGCTCCTGACGATCACTAAGAGAAAGTCGTGACATATGGACTAAATGTTACGTTGTATAACCTGGAACAACAGCAATTACGATTAGAGATGCTTTGTTGCCTGTTGGTGGATAGTTAAAACTGATTTAGGGGCAATAATTTAAGCTGGTTTTAAGCTAATTTGTTGCTGCGGACTTTCTTTTTGCCTCCTCAATTTGAAATTATTTTTTTAAATTGACATGAACACTAGAATATTTCAATTAAAAGTCAAATATGAATAAGTAAAATTATAGAGGAATAAAAGGCCAATCAAATGAGGTATAGGTTATTTAAACAGTTACATTAAATTTAGCTTGAAGTTGCAATTTTTTAAAAAATTACAAGTGAGGACTTTCTTTTTGCCGGCACTATATATATATATATATATATATATATATATATAGTAATTTATAAAATATATATGGCGATTAAGCTACACTGAATATTCCGCGTTTCATCCACTCTAGGACTCTTCAGGCTTATTCAGTGTAGCTTAATCGCCATATATATTTTATAAATTACTAACCAGCTCTACCTACGTATTGAGCACTTTTGAAGTAAATACTTAAAATTTACGCATAAATCTATACTTTCGTATATTAATTTTATGTGAGTAAATTAAGTAGTTATATATATATATATATATATATATATATATATATATATATATATATATGCGAAGGAAAACCTAAAATTAATAAAACGTAATCAACGTTTCGTCCCTATTTCAGGGAATATCATCAGGGTTTGGTTGGAAAAATGCTGAGGAAACAGGCTACAGACAACATACGAGGAAAGAAGGAAAGAACTTTAGGTTCCTTCCTACTCTGGAAAAGGATTTATAAATGTGCGTGTAGGAAAGTTAGATTCAAACGTCACTTATATATATATGCACATTTACTGAACTGTTAATTTTTTAATGCATTTTTATTTATATTTATTTTTTAGTTAGTTACCTTATTAATTGTGTTGAAATCATATAAGGAGACACGGTAAAGACTTACATTCATATTTTGCTCTTTGATTATTATATTTCCTATATTGGGGGCTAAATTGTAGAATCCTTTTCTCTGCGTGATCGTGCTAGTATTTAAAATGAGTGCTGATTCTAAAAGTCTTCGTTTAGTTCTATCTGGAACAAATTTGATGATTTTTGCCTGTACAAAGCTGGACAAGATATCATGTTCAGAACAGTGGGAGAAAAAAGCGTTTAAGGAGTCGCCGTTCTTTATGTCTCTTCTATGTTCATTAAATCTTATTTCTAAATTACGTTGTGTTTCTCCTATATATGTCTAGTGGCAGTTATTACAAGGTATAGAGCATATACAGGCGTTGGGTGTGAGGGTTTTGGAGGAGTGCCTAGTGGTATTTAATGTTTGGTTTATCGTTAAAGAATTTGTTTGTATCGTATGTATAACGAGTCTGTTGAGAGTGTTTCAAATTGTTGTATTATTAGTATGGGTTGATATGAGGAGATATCTATTTATTAGGGACGTGTCTGTTGTTTCATGTTTCTGTTTGTTTATGTTAGAATATATTTTTGTGGCTTTTTTCTTCGCATTAGAAATGAAATAAGTCGGATATTGTAATGTTTTTAGTGCGTTTGGTATATGTTGAATTTCATCATCATGATATTGGGGACTACATAATCTAAAGGCACGTAAGAAAAGCCAGTTTTTATTCTATCATTGTAGTGCGAGTAGTAGTGTAAGTAATCGGTCTTATGTGTAGTTTTTCTGTGTACTTTAAACATTAGATCGTTTTCTGATCTTATGGTTGATTGGTTGGTTTTGTTTTACGGCATATCAATCCTTTTCGGGTTATTTAATGCCGAATCCAAACATTTTGAAGAAAATTTTTTTTAATAGAATATATTTGTTGTTTTCACATCGGTTTCTATTTAACCCATAGTTGGGACCCTAACAGGTACTACCACTCCGAGTCAGAGTGGACCTGGGAGCAATGGTAATTAAAGGGTGGCTCCACACTCCCCAAAGCCCACAAGACGGGGCCTCACCACTGGATATAGTTTAAGGTTATATCCAGGACCCCCATTGAGGGACTTTTACCCTCTGCAGGAGGGCAGTCGGCGTATTCTAATGCTCCACCGACAGGGCCAAATACATCTAGAAAGAGTAGGGAGCTGTCTTGTTCAGATTCGTGTGTTAATTTTATAGAGCGTTCAACTGAATTTAGTTTACTATTTAATGGTTGTACTTGCGCATTTACGGGGAGAAAAATAAGGATATCGTCGATGTATCTAAAGTATGTAATGTTTGCGGGTAACCTATGTTTAAAGTAGCTGCTTTCTAAGAATTCTAAAAATACTCTACATTCATGTTTTGCTCTTTGATTATTATATTTCCTATATTGGGGGCTAAATTGTAGAATCATTTTCTCTGCGTAATCTTGCTAGTATATAAAATGAGTGCTGATTCTAAAAGTCCTCGCTAAGATAGTAACCTACTAAGGGAGTTCCCCATGGAAAGTCCGAATTTTTGTATGTAAAAAGAATTATTGAATTTGAAGTAGGTTATATCAGTGATGAATTCAATTATTTGAACCAATGTGTCCGGGGAAAAAAGGTAGATCGATGTTCATTTTGTTTAGGTGTTCGTGGAGTAGAGTTAGGCATTTTTTAATTGGGACATTGGTATACAAGGAAACTATGTCCAAACTGTGCAGGGTTTGTTATGTATGCCGATGTGTTTTATTTTATTTAGGAGGTCGCCAGAGTTGTTAACATGTGCAGTAGTAATGGTGCCCATTAATGGGGTTAAGAGGTTAAGGTTAGAGTTAGGGTTATGGCTCGTGCTACCTTATGTGTGACACCGTCAATGTTTGATATTATGGGTCGTATGGGGGTGTGTTTTTATGTGTTTTGGTAAGGCCATATATGTGGGGACAATGGGATGGTACTCGACATAAACTGTCCATTTTTTATCGAGATTTATTGAAGGTTTCAATATCTTTATGTATGGATTTTAAGTTTATGAGAGCACATGTATCTGTGTCTGATAATGTGTGTGCATTTTGACTAAATATGTTCTTTGGTCTATGCACACACTACTATCAGACACAGGTACATATGCTCCCACAAGATTAAAATCCATAATAAAGATATTAATTGATGTTTAGAGTGGAAAATATGAACTACATTCTCTAAAGATGGTTGCAATTGTGATGATGTTGATCCGAGGATGAAATGTAGGATTTTATTATAATGACCAAATGTGTCTAAAATGTCAGTTTAAAGTTACATAAGATGGTGGCTAATAGTCTAGACATAATGCATTTGTATGTGGCATCTCTTGTTGCAAATCTACGGTATTTTGGTCCAGAGGGGAATATCTGCAATCAAAATATTATATGTGGAGATAATGACCAATGAGTGCTATTTCAAAGTATTATGCTGTTAAGCAACACAAGTCATTATGCATATTAACAACTAAATTTTCACTATATTTTACAAATCTCTTAAAAAATCTTAATCTATAACCCCAAATGACTAAAGAATCTACCTTTTCCAGAAAGAAGAGTGTAACGCCTATACGCATGGTATCACAAGGAACGAATATATATTACACTAACCCTTCAAAGGTGAAGGTTATGCAAACAAACATGTACTACAGTACCCTCCCCTCACAAAAAAAACGAGGAGATGATGCTTGGGAGGATAGTATTATGACAACAGAAAATATACTACCTCTACAGCTTAAGCATTAAAAAATAGTACATTGTTCTGAAATAGTTTCGTAAACTGAATTATTAAAAAATAGTGCAATAGTACATTTAATAGAAGTAATAGTATAGCTTCGGTTTCAGATAGTCAATTCTCCGTTCGTAATGAATGTAACGGTTGAGTTATTCCACTTATTTCAAAGCATTAAACATGCAACGCATACCCACAAATTCTTCAGTCCATGCTACTTCTTTCCAGACTGTTTCATCCAGAATTCCATCAACTTTGATAACGCCTGCGTCAACATGATACACAACGTAATTGCGAGGAACGGGTAAATCACAGTTGATCGCCGTACAACTGTCATGCTCACATTGACGATGATATCTGTCACAATAAAAGACAAACACGATTTTAAACAATATTAAGTATGGTAAAAGGTCACATTTATTGATTATGTAATATGTGATACTATCGACCCCCCTCCATCAAATGTTGGGAAGTAAAAGAAACAAAAAGTAGGTTTATCGGTAAAAACAATAAGATGTAGGAAATACAATGGATAGGAAGTTGTTCACCAAGGGACACAAAAGGAAACTGAATAGGATTGTTAATCAAGATGTGACGGATAAAAGACCGGACACAAAGGACAGTTTTTTTACCTAATTTTCTAATAAATATAAATTA
>NC_136496.1:89316717-89319217 GCF_053919585.1 Euprymna scolopes
ATGACGTAATTCCATATGGTTTAATCCGCAATATAGTAAGCAAACTGTTACACCTTTCTAACACACCGGTGCTCACTATATATAGTGCCAGTAATACCTACATCGATGGAAGAAGTGACAGTCTACCACTGACTAGCTGCGTGCAAGCCAGTTATACCCGTTTCCTACCTTTGCACTTGCGATGTAAAATACACTTGTTCCTTAAACCAACTTCGACTTGATTTTCTTCTTTTTACTATTGTGCCACGACGCAACATAAACTGTTAGTGTTTCAAATTACAATTTATATGTAAATTATAAATTATACATTTAAAAAGATATACAAATTAGATTATTAGCCGCCATATGATAGGAATTTTTTGCTTGTATATAATAAATGCACACAGCCTTAAATGTTTACTGCGTTTTAAATCATACGGTATCACTGGTAGAATACTTAACATAATTAAATCCTTCTTAGATAAGAGAAAAATCCAGGTTGTCCTCGACGGTCGTACATCTAAACAGTGTGATATAAATGCGGGGGTGCCCCAGGGGTCTATCCTTGGACCTCTATTGTTCCTAATATTTATTAATGACCTCCCCGGATAAACTACCTCTGAGATGGGTATATATGCTGATGACACCACGCTCTATAACAGGCATGACAGGAAAACAAATGAACACATAACTAAAAAAATGACAAAAACACTAGAGGATGACCTCCAATCTGTTGTGGAATGGGGACATAAATGGATGGTTACATTCAATGCTGCCAAGACTAAACTGGTTTCCTTCAATAATCACAAGAAACCTTCTCTGCCACCAATAGCAATGGCCAGTGACTCCCTGTCTGAGAGTACATTTTTCAAACTGCTTGGCCTAACGTTCACAGGAAACATGAGTTGGAACGATTATATTGAAAGCATTGCCAGGGCCGCTGCGAAAAAGCTAGGCTCTCTCTACCGTGCTAGAAAACTACTGACACCTGAAAGTATCCTGTACCTCTATAAGGCCACCATTCGCCCATGTATGGAATATTGTTGTCACATTTGGGCTGGTGCATCTGCTGCTAGTCTCTCGCTCCTAGACAAGGTTCAAAAGAGAGTCGCCAATCTGATAGGCCCTGAACTGGCATCTAAGCTTCAGCCTCTGTCCCATCGACGAAACGTTGCACCCCTCTGCCTGTTCTACAAGTATTTTAATGGTGAATGCTCTGACTAACTGCAGACACTTGTGCCCCCACGATGTAGACATCCTCGACAAATCCGACAGGCAGCTAAATCCCACCCCACACAGTAGAGATACCTAGATGTAAAAGATCTTTCTACTCCAGTAGTTTCTTCCCCAGAACCGCTAGACTCTGGAATTCCATTCCAGGTCTCTACTTTCCCAACAGTACTGACGTGAAGAAGTTCAAGTGTAACGTGAACCGATATCTTGCTGCCCAAATCCCAACATAGTGCCCCAGTAGTTGCTGCCCCTGATAGTAGCCCCCTACACCAAAGTGGCAATGTGCCTTGTTTGGGGTGAAAATGTAATAAAAAAAAAATTAGCGATCATCAAAAGTGTGTTATTTTGTATTAAACGAAATGAGATAGTAAAAGATGAAACTGATCTATCCACATTTATTTATTTATTAACATTATTTACCCGGTGAGGCACGTGTGGATTTATATTGCTGGTAGCAAATAATTTTAAAAAATAGTCATATTCAACATAGCCGAGAAGGTGATCTATAAACTGTAATAATTGTTTGAATTTGGTCGAAAAGAAAAATAGGAAAAATAAATGATAAAAATTGAATTGAATATATTACGATATTTATTGATCCATTAAATTCAAACGAGGAATTATTATAATGTAAAATTCTTAATACGCGTATTATTATTTGGGTGGGTGGGCGGATGATTTGACGAAAATTCCTTCACACCTAATGTTAGTCCTCACGTTCTTGTTTATTTTATTTAATTTTTAATTTAGTTATTGTAATTAATTTTCAGTGCACGATAATTTATAATTTTTGATGGGGTTTTACCTTGCATTGGATAGATAAAGCGAGAAAAATCAGGCAGACAGACACAAAGACAGACAATGTTCGCCTTTTATTGATATAGATAGTGATAGACGTGCCTTTTATTGATATAGATAGTGATAGACGTGCCTTTTATTGATATAGATAGTGATAGACGTGCCTTTTCTCGGTGTAAAGAACAAAAGTCAAGTGGCAATGTCACAATTGGTGACTGTCACCGTTCTTACTGATGTTTTAATATCTCGTTTACTTTTGACATAATCTTCCGAGACACATTTAATCTCCAGATACCGCTTTCAAACCAGGTAAAATATCATGTGGGCTACCTGTCCAAACGTGACAATAAACATATGCGTCCTCTAGACACTGGCTCGAATACCTGTAACATTTGAAAAGTGTATGAGATCAGAGATCTAAGTACTTCAAAACAACCACAAAAGATATTGCTATAGTAAAATATATGTAAAGATAGAAAATTTGAGTAAC
>NC_136496.1:89324217-89341717 GCF_053919585.1 Euprymna scolopes
GTGGAAAATACTAACAGCACAGCTGAGAAGCAAATTTATCAGTCCCTTCATAATCGCGGACTACATCCTGAGGAATAGAAAGATGCCAAAAAGGAAAAAGAGTAGCACATGACTTGTTATACATAAACCAAAGGGTTCCGAAGGAGGTAAAAAGTAGAAAAACTTTGATGCTAAAAAGGCATATGACAGAATCCCGCAAGCATGGATGCCTGAGAATGTACAAAATGCTAAGTAAGATCATAAATTTAATAGAAAATGCAATGAAAACACGGAGACTTGAATTGGCAGCTGATGAACAATACACAACAGTGATTAAAATACAAAGAGGTATCTTCCAAGGTGATTCGCTATCACCACTGCTATTCATCATAGCCATGATGCCTCTTAACAAAATATTAAGAAAATGCCAAGCCGGATACAAGTTCACTAATACAGATGAAAGAATGAACCACCTAGATGTATATGGATGATCTGAAGTTATTTACAAAATAAAATCAAAAAGAAATTAGAGACACTAATAAACACAACCAGAATCTTAAAATTCGGTATGGAAAAGTGCGCGCTCCTGATCATGAGAAGGAGGAAACTGGAAGCAACAGAAGGTATGACACTACCTAACCAAACAGAGATGAAGGCACTATGTGAACATGATGTCTACAAATATTTGAGTGTTCTGGAAGCAGACACCGTCATAACAACAGGAAATGAAAGGGAAAATTGGAAAGGAATACCTCAGAAGAACAAGAAAAATCATCGAAACGAAACTATATAGTAGAAATTTAATTAAAAGTATAAACACATGGGCAGTGTCACTTGTAAGATACTCTGGACCATTTATGGGATGAACCAAAGAAGAAATGAAGCATCTCAACCAGAAGACCAGGAAACTAATGACAATGCACAATGCACTCCATTAAAGGATGATACTGCTCAGCTTTGTGTGAAAAGAAAAGACGGTGGAAGATGGCTGGCTAGTATAGAAGACTGCGCAAATGATATAAGAAAAGAATTAGAAAAATACATAATGTAGAACACTGAAAGGATAATTATTGCAAGATACTGGAAAGACAAACAAAACAGAAATAGAAGAAAAAAGCGATAAGACAAGAAAAAAATGGGAATAGAACCACAATTACATGGACGATTCATAAAGATGACAAAAGGTGAAACTAACGAAAACACTTGGACATGGCTACAAAAAGGAAACCTTAACAGAGAAACTGAATCCCTAATAACAGTCTCACAAGATAACACGATTAGAACCAACTACATAAAAGCAAGGATCAATAAGACACAAGAAAATAGCAAATTGAAAGAAAGAATAAATAAAGGAAGGAATTTTTGACGGGGGGGGAGGAGTAAAATAAAATGGTTGAATAGACTATAAACTAAGACATTTGATTTGAATTTATGTATTCATGTTTTTGTGTGAACTTTCAAGTTTTTCTTTTCTTGTTATTTTTTATATACTTATAAACAGGTTTTAATAAATTTTTGTAAAGATTTTTTAGCATATGAAAGTATGTAACAGAGCGTGGACTCGCGTATGGAAGCAACAGCAACAGCAGTAACAACAACAACAACAACAACAACAACAACAACAACAACCAACGTATACAAATAATTGAGCCGTGTGCGAGGTGACGTCACAGCGATGGTGGAAGGAAAGAAAAAGATTATAAAAAGAGAAAAACGTGGACCCTTTATGCTAGAGAGAGAAATAAACAAAGAGGGAGAGAGATAGCGTGTTACACATGTGGGCCGAAAACGCCAAGAAAAGACACGTCTTAAACATGGTCGAACAAAGACAGAATATCACGTGTTCGACACGGCAGAATTTTATTAAGCACATTGGAGTACGAGAAGACTTTTGAACAATAGAAAAGGCTTTATTATGGAGAGTACCTGTAAATAAATGTCTGTTGTTTCTACTGAAAAAGGGAGTCGAGTTTTTTCTTGTCTTGGTTTCCTTGCAGCGGTGTCTACATGTTAGCACGTGTGTGTAGCGTTACATGAATAAATAAGTATATAAGAACTAAATAAAAATTTTCTGTGGTGCTAATATTGTACACCTAAAATTTCATATATTAGTATATAAAGTAGACACAATCATTTTAAATAGCGATAGATTATTAACTATTATTAAACTAGATTGCCCTTTGTTCGTTTAACTGACTTGGAAGAAAAGAGCGCTAAAACTTTTAAACGAAAAGTAGAAACATTTATTGGCTGAAGAAAATCGTATGTAGTGCGAGGTCAATAAAATCATGAAATCTAATTGGCTGGAACTTGGAGTGGACACTGCTTAATTATCAAATTATTAAAATGACATTAGGATGTAAATCTACACATTTAACAGAATGATTTATTTCGGGAATTAAACAAAAAAGTTTCTATTACAAAATGTCACATATCTAGATATTATCTACATTTCAATGTAGAATACGATATGTTTTTTTTTTGTTTTTTTGTTTTTTTTATATAGGCGTCACCACTTATCAAGGCCGATAGGCCACTCAAGGATAAGGGTTAAAGGGTGTAGAGTAGTCAAAAGGACAATATAGTAATCGATAGTAATGGAAGTTCGGTAAATTTGTTAACTTAAGTGGAACGGCTCATCAGAAACTTGTTCACGTTGAACTTGAAGACAACCGTATTATAGACAGCTGGAAAGCAGGAAAACGGAAGACAATTCCACAGGCGTGCAGTTCTAAGAAAGAAGCTTTGATCATGGAATCCATGTTTAGGTTTAGGTACAGATAAAGAGTGGGGAAAATTATTGATAATGTTTTCAGCTAGTCCAGTGTTTCTTCTGAAAGTTTGGCGAGGGGGGACCATAGATTGAAGCTCAGTTGAGCACTTTCCATGAAAATAACGATAAAGCAGAGACAAACTCGCAAAATCTCTTCTGTGAGATAGAGGTTGCAGCGAAGAGAAAAGGACATCTCCCACCAGGCCACGAAGTCTATTTTGAACCCTATCAAGGCAGGACAAGTCTTTTCTAGCAGCTCCTGCCCATATGTGGCAACAGTATTCCATCTTTGGACGTATCTGGCTCTTATATAGATAGAGAATTGCATCAGCAGTGAGATATCTACTGGATCGATAGAAGGATCCCACCATTTTTCCAGCGGCCTTGGCAACAGATTTGATGTACGTATTCCATTTAAGATCAGGAGTAAAGGTCAAACCCAGAAGCCTGTCAAAACTTGAGACCTCCCCAATACGAGAGCCATTCATTTTAATTGATGTCAGATGGGGATCAGAACGTTGATGATGTAAAGATAGAAGCTTGGTTTTAGATGCATTTAAAGTAACCAGCTACTCCTTTCCCCATTGTACAACGTGATCAAGATCAGAGGTCGTTTACTTTCTTAGATGTACTACCATAGATGGTAGTGTCGTCAGCAAAAATGTCTACGAATGATGTAAGGATGTGATTTGGAAGATCATTAATGTAGATCAGGAAAAGAGTTGGGCCCAGGATGGACCCCTGAGGAACTCCAGCATTTATACTGTGAGCTTCTGATTTTTGCCCATCAACTACTACTCTTTTGAACCTATCAGAGAGAAATGATTTAATGTTGTGGAATAAATCACTGTGGGTGGACATCAGAAGCTTTGGGTCCTCGACTAGATCTAGCAATCAATCGACTTTATTGGAAATGGGCGATTTCATCGATTTCGGTGAAAATAAAAGTATTGGAATTGTGGAACAATCGTTAATCTCATTCAATTCCGGGTAACGTTAGATCTCCCTGCCAGTAATATATATATATATATATATATATATATATATATATGTATGTATATATATATGTGTGTGTGTGTGTGTGTGTGTGTGTGTGTGTGTGTGTGTGTGTGTGCGCGCATGCGCGCATGCGCGCTAATCTCAGCATTGTTTCGTCTTAGGCTTCTTGATACTTGAACCAAGCAAAGTCGACTCAGGGATAGAATGATTGAGGAATGCTCTACCCTTGCACAGACACCCTTACAGTGGATAGCTTTGATCACTTTAGACCGAACGGGAGCCGTACTAATATATATATATATATATATATATATATATATATATATATATATATATATATATATATATATACTATAGCTATATATATGTAGTATAGCTATATATATGTGTAGTATAGCTATATATATATATATATATATATATTTATATTTTAATATATATGTAGTATAGCTATATATATATATATGTATATATATGTATATATATACTATAGCTATATATATGTAGTATAGCTATATATATGTGTAGTAGTGCTATATATATATATATATTTAAATATGTATGTAGTATAGCTATATATATATATATGTATATATATGTATATATATATATATAGTGTGTGTGTGTGTTCTTTGAATGTGTAGTTGCCTTAGGTAGTCAAGTTGACCTTGAACGTTCTAGGCAAGCAGTCTGTTTATCATAACAGGATAATCCAGAGATTATCATCAACACATGATCTAACGACAGTGAGAGGAGGTGCAGATCAAGCAACAAACCACAGGTACACCCTTCATGTTGTCGTTAATCTACTTTGATTAGATCTTAATATTTATTGTAAAGATGCGACCAGTGTCAGTATCGATTATGTCACAAAAGTCAAAAGAGAATCAATTCGATTTTTGTAGTATGTTGATTTGATTAACGCTAACAGACTTTATTACAGCTGTTAAAGTTGCTACGACACTCCGGATTATCATTGGCGTTAACTTATAAGTACCGTTATTTTTAATATGAGTTTAATTGTCCCCGTTCACTTCCACATGGAAGACGTGTTAGACATGAGGTCATTTTTTTAATGTGATAAATATGGACAAACTTGATTGAGAGAAAAATTTAAATTGTCTCAGTTCGGAATGGTTCAGTAGAGGACATATGAAGTGCGGTATCAGAATAGATACTATTCCTTGATTTTAAAGCCATAAAATGAAAATTCAACTTTAATATATTTTTTTACATTTATTCAAAATAATTTTAACAAATAAGTTTCTCGTGGTTCACACACCCGCACACACACATACACATATATTGTTATGAGAATACATATGGTATTAAGCAACATAGAATTTTCAGACGTAGCCTGACGAATTTTTACTAGGATAAAACGCGGAAAATTCTGTGTTGCTCAGTTGCCACACACACACACACACACACACACACACACACACACACACACACACACACACACACACATATATATATATATATATATATATATATATATGAATTTGTTGCTTTTATCTATTGATATTCATATTAAAAACCTTTTTTTCTATTTATTTAAGAAGAGTTCGCTATTTTTTTTTATTGTGGTAAAAATTCTTACTGTGAATGTCTTACAATGAGGAATCAGAAATTTAGAGCTCGGTCGAACATCTTCCATGGAAATGAATGAATGGAGTAAAGAGAGACTAGTAACTTGAGAAATAAAATAAAAGAGATTATCCTCACTGAATTTCGATGTTGGTTTTGAACTTTGTCAAGGAAACGAAGATTACACTGAGCAGCACCTCTCTAGATATGGCAGAAGCACTCCATCTTAGAAACAGTGTTTACTCAATCTTTTTCAAGCTTCAATTTGAAACAGTATTTTAGTCAATCTTGGACGCTCAAATTTGAAACTGCATTTTACTTCGCCTGACACGTTTGTTGGAAGCGGCGTTTGAATCGATCTGTCATATTTAATTCAAAACTGCATTTAGTTGATCTGTCTTAAGCTTAAGTTTGAAAAATAGTTTTAGAAGATCACTCGCGTTCAAATTTGCTATAGCATTTTAGTCAATCTTACACGTGTAAGTATGAGGGGGAAAAGGGCGTCTTAGTTGTTTGCCACATTTTTAAGTTTCACAAAAGCATTTTAGTCAATTTGTCCCATTTGAATTTGAAGCGGCATTTCATTGTAGTCAATCTCCCACGTGAAGTGTTCTCTCAAAAGCATTTTTGTCAATTTATTATGTTCAAGTTTGAAAGCCGATCAAGTTTATGACCAACGTTATTTGCTTCAATATTTGTATTTCTTTATGAACCATTTCGTATTTATCGATCGAGCTCATTTTTAATTTCTGTTTTATTTGTGTGCATTAAATGGAGAGACAGGTGTGTATATGATTAGACATTTATTAAAGTCCAACAGTTTTTAGCTGCCACTCTCCCGGTAAAGAAGAGGTCGATACGAAAGAGAGATCCGCCCAAACACTCGCTCACATACTTATCCGACACAGCTTGAGTAGGTATTTCGATCAGTCGGAAACACGCTATTGACAATAAGTCCCATACAGTGACGATGGTTAAGTGGTTAACACCACGGACAGGCGATCAGAGTTTTCCAAGTTCGAATCTAGTTGGTTCCTCAAAATCACTTTCATTGAGAATGTTATCAACGTTCTCGTGGTCCCTCCCGTAAGTAACCGATGTTTTTCTAGAAATAATTTTGACAAGAAAAATATCGGGGAGACCAATGCCAACAATAGAATCGTCCGTTTCAGATGATGATGATAATAACGATGATAGTAACTTTGCTGCTATTGTGATAGGGCATGGTTTGGTTCACTTTTAATAGGTCTTCCTCCTAGACTTTGCCTTATCATTAGAGGTTAATTTATGGCTAATCCCTTGAGACGCTCTCACTGAGAAATATAGACTGGGCTCTTCATGCATTTTTGTACACCAGGGAGTTTATCATAATGTGCTGACTTTTTAAAACCATATCTAACCTTGTGTCTAACCTCTTCGAGAGGAGGTAAATAACATGCACACTGTTTTTAAGCTATCATCACGGGAAGCTTAATGACGTCAGTATATCTGGCGAATGTTCGTTTCCTTTAATAATTACATAAAACCTTCTCAGTCACTGATAACCATGGCTAATGATACATTACCTGAAAGCTACTCGTTCAAACTCCTCGGCTCCACAGGGAACATGAATTGAGCCGATACATTGAGGGCATTGCCAAGGCTGCTGAAAAGAAGGTTCTCTCTACCGTGCTAAAAAGTTATTTACACCTGAGAATATCCTGTATCTCTACAAGGCCACCATTCATCCATGTATGGAGTATTGTTGCCACATTCGGGCTGGTGCATCTGCTACTAGTCTCTCATTCTTAGAGTTCAAAAGAGAGTCGCCAAACTAATAGGTCCCGCATTGTCAGCTAGGTTTCAACTTCTGTCCGATCGACGAAATGTTGCACCACTTTGCATGTTTTACAAGTGTTTTAATGGTAAGTGCTCCGAAGAACTTCAAGCCCTTGTACCCATTCTACGTACATATAACGTGGCCGTTAACTGTGTCGTTACACTTCAAACCTCTTGGACCCACATGCCGTCTGGAGCCGTGGCAAAGGAACAAGCAAATAAAGGAAAGAAATAAAAATCCGACTCGGCACCTTTTTTTTAACTGCAAATGAAATGTATTTATTCGTGGTTCTTCCAAAACAGCGCATTTCATTATCTTGCAAAAGTCTTTTCTCACACACACGTGCCTTTTAAAAGTATTTCTCTTCGCCACGTCGCGCTGGCCGTTAGCTATCACTTTTTCGCCCTCGACTTTATACGTTCATCTTGCCCGTCGCACAACGTGCAACTGTCTTCCTCGACCACATGGTGTATTTTTTCTCCTTTTCTTGTGGCACAAGTTCGCGCACATTTCCTAATTTACAAAGTGCTTTGGTATTCTAATCATTGTGTTATTTGTATATATTGATGATGCATAATGAGTCCTTGTTTATTTATTATTCTTATTATCATCATTCTCACTCTTATTTTCATTTGTTTATTCATTAATTTATTATTAGCGAATGAGAAAATAAGTTCGTATTTTTATTCATGCCGGAAGTAATAGTGGCCGACGGCGCTCTAGTGGTTTTATAGATACAGTACTAGCCGTTGTTCTATCTTTACAACACTAATGCCCTGATTTCCCTCTAGCATCAATTGAAATGAATGGCTCTCGTCTTGGGGAGGCTCCATGTTTTGACAAGCTTCTGGGTCTGACCTCCACTCCTGATCTGAAATGGAACATACAAATCAAATCTGTTGCCAAGGCTGCTGGAAAAACGGTGGGGTCGTTCTACCACTCCAGTAGATATCTCACTGCTGATGCAATTCTCTACGTGTATAAAAGTCAAGTACGTCCAAGAATGGAGTACTGTTGTCACATCTGGACAAGAACAGCTAGAAGAAGCTTATCCTGCCTTGACAGAGTTCAAAATAGACTTCGTAGCATAGTGGAGGATGCCCTTTTCTCTTCTCTGCAACCTCTTTCCCACAGAAGAGACGTTGCAAGCCTGCCCCTGCTTTATTGTTATTTTCAAGGCAAGTGATCATCTGACCTCAAATCCATGACCCCCTTTCCTGAATTTGACGAAAAACACACGTCTAGTTGAACCCACTATCAATAATTTCCCTCGTCTTTATCTATGCCTAAACCTAAACGTAGACTCCGTGAACAAAGCTTCTTTCTTAGAACTGTACTCATGTAGAGCTCTGTTCCGTTTTCCTGCTTTCCAACTGACTACAATATGGTTCTCTTCAAGACCAACGTGAACAAGTTCTTGATGAGCTATCCCATTAAGTAATCTAATTGACCAAATTTCCACTACTATGGATTACTACGATGTGTTCCTTTTGACTACTGTACGCTCATTAACCCTTATCCTCGAGTGGCCTTGATAGGTGGTGGCTCCTTTGTAAAAAAACACTTTGGTTAGATTTTTCATTTATTTTCTATATTTTTTATTTATGTTTGTTTTTACATTTATTTCTTGGAGGAAGGAGGTAGAAAGTGAGTAAGAGTTCCCCCTGCAAATATTATGTCATTTTGAATATTTAGACAGAGTTTACGTGTAGTGATAAGTATTCTCAATCCAGGTTGTCCCGTCAAAACACTGTACAGAGAGATCTTAGACACTCGAGGACATTCAACCTCTCGGCATACTAATGTGAGCGTTCTCATATTAGTTTTCTAAGCCTTATTACTTCCGGGTCCTGGATATGACCTTAAACTATATCCGATGGTGAGGCCCCAGCTTGCGGGTTTTGAGGAGTGTGGAGCTACCCTTTAATTGCCATTGCTCCCAGGTCCACTCTGACACGGAGTGGTAGTACCTGTAAGTGTCCCAACTATGGGTTAAATAGAAACCCACTTGAAAAAAAAAAATATATATATATATTCTATTAAATAAATTTTCTTCAAAATCACTGGATTCGGCATCAAATAACCTGAAAAGGGTTGATATGCCGTAAAACAACCAACCAACCAACCATATTACTTCCGTGATGGATTATGATAAATTGGAAACGGGTGTTTTTATTTGTGACACCCTCACAAGAAGATTACCTTACAGGGTTAACAGACTCTTTCTGGTTTTTTTTTTTTTTTATCAGGCTTTCCTTTTCCTATATAAATTGTCTTCGCCACGACGGGGAATGCCATCTAACCCTTGTCTGGTAACACTCAGTGGGAAGTTAACATGTGCTACATCTTGCCCCGGGGGTAATCTAAAATTATGAAAAGCAAGGAGCTCAGCTCCATGAAGGGCAATGCGTTCTAAAAGTAAGGCCTCCATTGTTTCTTTTTTTTTTATTCCGCCCGAATGGATCAGAGGGTGTTGAAAATTGCATTTTTATCATGACCTCTGTTGCAGATATTAACAGTATGAGAACAAAGCAACCCGCGCCATGGAGGTGCGTCAGAAGCAAGGATGCGTCATAGAATCCCTGGCAAAAGTGCATTGAGAACGATGGTAACTATGTAATAAAATAACCTTTAGAGCAGAACAGGTCGCTCGTTTTAATAGTACCATTCCCGTCTTCGTAGCCCTCCAACTTTTTGAGTTAAAAAATAGGAGGCTTTACTTTTTGAATTATCCTCGTATTATACGTACCTGCATACTTAGGTTACATCGGACGAAATTTTGTGAGAATAACATTCAAAATGAGAACAGTGGTTTGAATAATTCAAAATGTATTACAAAATGATTAATTAGCTGTTATTTTATAAACCCTCTTTAATTTAAATAATGGCGGGAACAGAGGTCTGTGAAAGGTAGGCCATAATATGGATTTGAATAGGGGGTGAGAGGAATATCTACGAATATTTTTCAAATATTTTCCCCTTGGTGGAAACACGGAAGGTGACTGTAGTTAAGAGGTTAACGGCACAGACTAACAACTTAGGTATTTCAAGTTCGAATCCAGTTCGTTCCACAAAATTACTTTTCCTTACGATAATGTCAACTTTCACGTAGTCCCTCCCATAAGTACCCGATGTCTTTCTAGAAAGAATTATGACAAGAATAATATCGAGGAAACCAATGCCAAAAATAGAATCATCCGATTCAAACGGTATGATTTTAACTCGATGATACCATGCAAACATGGACAGCTGCTTTGTGAATCGATTACCTTTCGTGAAAGAAAATGCTATGTGTTCGTGTATGCTCTAACCATTAAGCTATTCTGCTAATTCTAATCGAAGGTGTAATCGATGCAGATAATCCACTGCTTCCTGTACACGTGTGGATTAGCATCGTGTTATCAATTAACAGAGTTCAAACACTTGACCGTGATAATCATAAACAACCTGTCTAACCGCTCTCTAACTGTCTGTCTGTCAATCGTAAATGCCTACATTAAGATAAATCAATAGGTCCGGCGTTGCTTTTGTATCTGACGTATCAGTTAATAAGCTAAAGCGGTACACGTGTCTATCTAAAATCGTGGCTGTCTTTTGTACGAAGTTTTTGGGATGGGAAATAACAGGAGTTACATCGATTTTTATTCGATCTAACGTCGTAGCCGTTGGTGTTTATATTTCTACTATAGACGGTATACGTCGTTGTGTCAATATCTAGATACCGGACTTAAAAACGGACCAAAAAGTTGAAGGGGTAGACAGACAAACATACAGGCAAACAGATAGTTATAATACGGAAGACATTTTAGCCTGTTAATAACGGGCAAAAGTTATAGCCCGTTGACTTAGAATGAGTACTTTATGCCAAATTGATGGTTGAATATAGTTAGTTTTGTGCTCATTTTTGTATTGGATACTAATTTCCATTAATCCTTTATTGTGCATCGAATGCATACAATAACGCTTCGTTCGCTGCACCTTATTATAACAAAGGTCCATACAAAATTCCAGCCAGATCGTAGTTTCCTAGAAAAGTTCTAGACTAAATGTGGTATTATGCTAACTAATCCCTATTAATCCCTAACTATGCATCGAGTGGATACCATAATACTTACTTCGTTGCACCTTATTATAACAAAGGTTCATACAAAATTCCAGCCAGATCGGCTAAGTAGTTTTTGATAACACTTCTAGACTAAATGTGGCATTATGATAATTATATAAATACCAGATTGAGGAACTGGCGCGGTCTATCCTTCTCTCGAGGGTAGATGCGATACTATTAAGACGTGAGAGGCACCCCGTCTAGTGACGGCGTCACAATAAAAAAAAATATGCTTCATAGCCCTGACGAAACATCAAGTATACAACTACCGACAAGATTTGAATTATGCTACAAACTCGTGTAGTGAGTTCAATCTCGGCTACGGCCGTGCTAGATGGATGGATGATGACTAATCTCTATTAATCCCTGACTATGCATCAAACGTTGCAGATAATAATAATAATAACAACAACAAAAGTTCATACGAAATTTCATGCAGATTGGTCGAGTAGTTTTCGAGAAAAATTGGTAGACAGACAAACAGAAAGACTAAGAGAAATATAATATATATTTGAATAGATCTTATTTTGCATGTAACGCAAAGGGAGGTAAGTCGTTCAGTATATATCAAACCTAAAGTAAGCATCAGCAACAGCTTCGAAGAGCCATCTGTGGCGGACAGGATCGGCGCCAAGCGGTATTAGGGTTGAAACCTGCCTTACAGTGTTCTAACTAAAATTCAGAAGGTGTTGGCATCAGGATTTGTCGTCCTTTGATCACCCAGGTCTCTGCTTGTGGCAAGCAAAAACGTGTCAGGCAGGGTACCGCAAATCAATAGAGTGAAAGTGGCAAAGTTGCTTTTGCGGCATTCCTTCTATATAAAATCTTCCACGGCTTCGTATGCAACCGCCGAGTCTTACTGCTCTCAGTATCATATTTTAAATCTCACAATCACGCAGGCCATTCTAACAAATAACTTTGACCAATAAAGAGGACTTCATGCAGACGAGGCAGTCCTGAGGCACGATCTTCATGAGCTTCGACAAGTTCGATGGGTTTAACAAACTAATATACGAAAATATCAGTAGCAACTCCTTCCCTAACTTTCAATTTGTTAAAATTCAGAAGTCAATGGCGGGATATGCCTCTGTGTATGGCAAACAATGTCGTTTCAAAACTGAAATTGCAAATCAATGGCAACGTTACTTTTGCGCATGTGCAATTACCGTTCCTTTGCCTAATATAGGCTAAACCTAAAACTTTAAAGATTTACTACTCTGGATGTCATGAGTAAAATCATGCAACGAATAACAACGGTCAACGAAGGAAACTTCATGCAGACCACACAATTTTGATGGACGTTCTTTATGTGCTCAATTCAGAAGTTCAATTCAATCAACAAGAAAAACAAAATGACAGACAGTTGATTCGAATAACATAGACAATACGGAAATTGTTTTATTCCAAGTGAATTTAATTGTAAAAGTTGTAGGTAGGTTCGAAACCAAAACGGGAGGTTTGGCATAATCCTAAAGGTATTTATAATGATTCAGGATACCAGGATTCAATCCTCTGTCTAGTCATGCCAAAAATTTAAAAGATGATACTTGATGCTCCCTTGCTAAATATTCAGCATTATAAGATGAGGTTAAAGGATAAGTGGAGTAATCATGGGGTTCAAGGATAAGTGGAGTAATCATGGGAAAGGAGTGGCACCTTCCCCTACACGTTTTGTATTATAACTAACAACAATGGAATCTTCTGGTTGCCTTTGAATATGGTTGTTCACTTTATTTTTACTTATGCATTTCCTTGTCCAGAAAAGTCCCATATTTTCTAACATACTCAACATATGTAGTATAGCTGAGTGCGTAACGATTCTATATATAACATGTCTTTGTCATCTATATATTTATAACGGTGCATCTATGATCGTTTAGTGTGAACTCGTGCATATATAATGCGTGGATGTCGGGGTTTACATATGAAATATAGTTAATTTAATAGGGAAAAGTTATTGTAACAAAACGTATACACATTTATTCTTGTTTCGAGGTGCTGAGATAAGGCACATACCTTGTTTCCTTTTCTTCATGCTTTTCTTTGGTTCTTGCATGTTGCACGATACCGAAATTCTCCCTTCGAAGGAAAACGTCAAGATGTGAATTATATATTCTATATATAATGATTTATTTCACGGGTTGGATCTCCTTTGGAGTCTAAAACGCTTTGTATCTAGAGTTCTACATTGTCTGTCTGTCTGTCTGTCTCTCTCTTACAAACACACACACACACACACACACACACACAAAATAAAAGAAAACACCTGTCTCGCCAAAATCACTATCGATAAATCCCCCCACACTCTCTATTGGTGCTTAAACCTAATTTTGGATTCCATGATCAAAGCTGCTTTCTTAGAACTGCCCGCCTGTGGTACTCTGTTTGTAGTCGTCAAGTCCAATGTAAACAAGTTCTTATTGAACCATCCTTATAAATAATCTAATTATACCAAATTTCCACCACAAACGATTACTACGCTACTGTCCCAATGACTACAATACACATATTAACCTTATCCTCGAGTGGCCTCCGGGCCTTAATATGTGGTAACCTCTTTGTAAAAAGAAAAAGTTAGCCAGACGGCTTAACTCTGCATCTCTAACTAACAGACTCTTAAACTGAAACTCAACTCTTACTAGGCTATTCTACCCAATATATCAAATTCCCTTCTTTGTTTATTCACCGGTCAATCTTATTGTTATTCTAAATGAACTCTTGTTTTGCTAAAACCAATATTCCAATTCTCATTATATAAATAAACCCTGCAACATTATTGTTTTAACATACTTATCTGGCTTAATTATTGATGATATTAAATTCCAGCTAACATTCTATTTTTCCGAATTCCTATCATCTATTGAAATATTTCGTTTCAATAACATTACCTTTTCTCTAATGGATATATCCCATTCAAAGCATCTACATCTCTATAATAATAATCTCTTCGCTTAGGTGATTCGATGACACCCGGGAGTGCTAATATACCACACATATATTATGTACTAGCAGAGACACCCGACGTTGTTTGGGATTAAATCAGGATCAGCAAATGTTCCATCCTCCCATACTTTTGTCATGAAAATCGGTGAAATCGCCCTTTTTTATGAAATCAATTGATTACCTGTTCTAGTTAGGGACTCCCGCTGTGCACTGGGAAGACGCTTCACATGCCTTCCCGCAGTGATTTTGTCTACAATATATTAAAGTCTACGTTGCACTGCTGCTAGTTTTATAGAATTATCTGTAAATAATGGCTTCACTTAAAGATTAAAATTCAAAAGTCAAGTATCATGGTTCAATTGTGCTCCAAACAGAAACGTTCATTTCGAACATGCCCTTGCCTTATCAAAGAACCAACTGTTGATTTTATAAAATTATTTTTACATAGACATTTGAATTTAACTTAAACGCACAAAAGTCAAGTATCATGGCTAAATTTTGCTCTAAAAAGAAAACATTCGTTTCGAAAGCGCTGCTGTATCATAAAAGAATCTGTAATAGATTTTATAGACTGCGCCTTTTTGTTTGTGCGATGATGAAACTTCTCAAATGCACTTATGATGTTAGGTTGTATGAAAGTGTTAACTTTAGTCAAAATCGGACTTCCGTTTTTATCGGATTTTTTTTTTCGATTAGCGATGTTTGATATTTATCAGACGCATTCCAACAAAAAACCTACGTAAGAACACTCCTAGACACATCAAGTACCTTCGTGTGAAACTTCAAAAAATCGACCTAACCGTTTCCGAGTCCATAGGGAACGAACTTATGCACACAAAGTTCGTTTTATATAATATTACAAATATCAGTGTCCAATTGACTATAGTGATTGATTGGCTCTTTCTAATCGTCCTGTAAAAAATGACGAGGATGTTTTTCGGTCTATGAAACACATTACCACAGTACCACTTTCTCGCAGACTGCAGCATAGGCGGATTGGTACTTAAACATGCCTTCCCGAAGCATTCAGCATTATATGGTCAGGATAAGGAGTAAATGAAGTAATATTGCCCTACACATCGGTGTAGTAAGTTATTGAAAAGGAAGCTTTTGAGTCACCCTCGACTAAAATTGACCACTTTACTTTTTCTTTTTACTATAGATGTTTTTGCGTATGAAGTTTAATTACTGTATTTTAATAGATATATCATATGTATGCTTTATAGAATAATGCGTCTGTGTTTATCTGTTCACAAAGCTACACCATACCAAGAATAAGCAAGAGTTCGCGTGATGTATGCCTATTTTTGTAAGCAAATGACTTAGATCATAAACGTCGTCCCATATTGGGTGACGTCATTGTCTTGTGACGTTATCCTTTCAAAGACGGTGGAGTTAACCGTGAACGATATAAAACTAAAGGATGGTGTCGTCTATTAAAACAGGAATATGGGGAATAAACGTGAACAGTGGATGTAGTCACAAAATGATCACGTCATCTAGACGAACTGTAACCCTGCTAAACGAACCGTCTAGACCCTCGAGCTATTATTATTATTACTCAGTAGTTCTTAGACAGATTTTCATCAGAGATTTCTCACTGACAAAATGTTGATGCTCCCCCCAAAATTTCCTCAGATTTACAGTACTCTCAGCATCATTTGATAACCTTTGCAAATGACTTTGTAGCATCACCAACAGTCGCTTGTCATTGACTTTAATGACCATTTGGTCTTCACTGGAATTTGGGTGCCAACAAGTCTTTCCAAAGACCCAGTCTTTTTCGCACGTATCTAGTGCGGGTTTGATTAGCGCTTTCTCTCCTCAGTCTTTCCATCTTTCTTGATCCTTCATGACTATTTAGTGTAGCTCCAGACAATGCCGACACTACATAATTCTTTTTTTTTTTTTTTTTTTTTTTTTTGACGAGGCGTAATTAACTTACAATTTTTCAGTTTCAATTTTCTTAGTTCTATGTCGGGTTCCGCTATCTTTTGTTTTACTTCTATTGCAGTTTTTATATGACGTTTATAGCTCATATGGATTAGTTTCCGCATTCAAGTGCTTTCCTTAACATTTCATTACCGTTCCTTGTATAGTCTCAGTTCTCCCATTGATTCCGATTTCTCTTAGTCTTTTGTTCATGTTCTTTCGAGATTGTTCCCAGTGCTCCCATTATTATTGGTATTACTTTTCTTTCATTTCTCTGACAAGTTCCGCATATTTGATTCATTTTTTCTGTCTCTTGGATCTTCAGTCTGAGGTTGCTGGAACGGCAAAATCTACAATTTGGCAGTTTCTTTCTTTCTTGTCAATTATTATGACGCCCGGTCTCGTTGTTTAGGTGAGTTTATGTTTGTAATTAGATGTTTAAAAGGATTTTTTGTTTTTTGTTTTTTTGTTGTTGTTGTCATTTTTTTTTTTTTGTATTCCAGTACTATCTCGGTTAGTGTTAGTAGAATTTGTTTGCATGTTTGCTTGCAGAGCTCTTAGTGTACTGACTTCCCTATGCGGTCATGCCCGCTCTTTTATTCTTTTTAGGCTAGTTTGCGGCATTCACTTATTATGTGGTTTAAAGTTTCATCTCTTTCTTCAATTTTATTTTTGTGTACGATTTTTCAATTGCTGTTGCAGGCTGCTTCGTATATGTTTACATGCGACTTTTTATAATTTTATTTAGTTCACCCAAAATAAGTTTGTTATACGTTTCAAAGTTCATACTATGTATGTTCATTGTCTTGTCCGCTGGGACTATTATGTTAAGATTGTCAACTGCTTTTTTTTAATGCCTTATTTATGCTTTTTATTTTGGGGTTCAATTATTTTTCCTTTTTTTTTTTAACTCTTAAACCCTTCGCAAAGTTCAACATGGCCAATTCAAAGTTTTCTAATGATTGTATCTGTGGTGCCAAAATGTAGGGTGGAAAGATAATGTTAGATTTAATAATAAGATTTTAAAATGGTGCAATAAATGAAATAAATTAGGAGCTAATCAATTTAACATATAGAAACTAAAATAATTATAACTTAACTAGGAGAAATAGAAGTAGTTTTGGTTTTAATAATCGTTATGGGTAATAAAATTACACCCGAGTAATTTCAATAACACAGGAATGGAAAAAATATAACCTTAAGTTACTGCAAGGTATTGAGACCCACAGACTAGGATGGAGAAAATAAAATTAATCTATATATATATAAAATCGAAAATGTATGTATGTATGTATGTATGTATGTATGTTCGCTTTTTCTGTGTGTCTACAAAAGGCTTTTTTCGGAGAAGCGGTCGGTC